>NC_056729.1:1255416096-1255546120 GCF_019279795.1 Protopterus annectens
GGATGGTGTTGGAGGGCTGCCTATGTCGGATGCACATAGCGCACTTCCTATACATGGCTGAGCACAGGTAGTGTCATGTTTGGCATCCCTTTTACTCTATGTGCGAATCAGAGAGGGTGACATTCCCAGGGTCCCTACTGTGTCAGTGCATATGCTATGCATTGCCTCTTTGCCAAGGCCAGGTCATACTGGGCACGCCTCCTTCTGCCTACTGGGTCCGGCTCAGGTTCTTCCTCCTCTGGGTCACTCTGTACCTGTGCAGGCCTTGGCACTGGTGGGGAGCTGTGCGGCCCTGCCTCATGCTGTTCCTGCTGCAGCTGTTTCCACAGGATCATATTGTGTAGCATAGCACATACCATAAAAATGTGGGTGCATGTAGCTGGTGAACAATGCAAGGTTCCACCGGATGTGTCCAGACACTGGAACCGTGACATGAGCATCCCAAACACATGCTCTATTATATGTCTGGCCTGTGCATGTGCCTCATTATGGCGTTGTTGTTCAGGTGTGTGTGCATTTCTGATGGGTGTCATCAGCCACAGCTCCAGTGGGTACCCAGCATCCCCCACTAGGTGACCATAGGGGATGTCCATATTGGCAAAGCTGTATTACAGCTGTGTCAGATGTCATATATCAGAATCATCATAGCTTCCAGGGCAGCCAGCACACACATTCAGTATAATGCCCTGGGCATCGCATACGACCTGGCAGTTGATGGAGGGGATGCCCCTGCTATTAATGTAGGCGCTACCCTGCTCACCGGGTGGTGCTTTGATGCATACGTGCATGCAGGCTATAGCACCCACTACCCCAGGGTAGTCTGCCATTTGGTGGAAGAGACGCATATTGCTGATCAACACCTCATGTGTGTTGAGGAAATGTACGTGCTCACTGGCATGTGGTGACATGGCATCCAGGAACTGATGGAATACCCATGATTCAGATGCCTGTGAGATCCCCATGATATCCCCAGTTGTGCTTTGGGAGGTACCTGTGGCTAGTATACCTAGGCCTACACATACCTTGGTATCCACTGGGATGGGTTCCCCTCGGCCTGTTCGATGTGTCAGATGTGACTGGCACAGCTCAACAATCTGCTGTAGGAGGTCTCTGTCCACCCCATAGAGCTCCACGATCTCCAGCTCATATAGCCCTGGTAGGTTACCCTGGGTCTGTACAGTCTTCTCTGTCTCCTCACTGAGGGTTGTCCGGCAGCATTCACATCCTCACCACCCTCAGCCTCCTGCACATGTTGGTCTATGTTGCCTGCTCCAGCCCTTCTCATTTCGTAGAATTGTTTGTTAAAATTTCCCTGCATGTATACACCGGTGGTGTAGAGTCTGGAAAAACCCAAGGGGATGGTGCTTGCTCACTTTATCATTGTGTTCTGGGCTAGGCTGGTCTGCTGGGCCTGTAATCTGCTGATTCTGCTAAATATCACCTGTTTGCCCAGCTTGTTCACCTTGACTACTCTCCTACTGCTGGTGTCCCTCCCAATTGCACTAGGCAGGCATAGACACACCCCTAGCTTAGGCATTCTAAGCTAGGAGTAATCCCAAGACACAGGGCTCCAATCTATGTACAGTATGCCTGACACCCCCCCCCCCCATGCTTTCACCTATATTCGAGTCCTGCACCCGGCTATCTATACACATACACTCTTGGGACCTGCATCACACCCTGGGGATAAATGGGATTCACTATTTTCAACCTCGTTTGCATAGTATTGTCTTCTAATGCATAGTTACATGACCCATACTGAGCCTCCACAAAAATAACCACTGGTTACTGTCACGCAGACCTGCACACAACTGGTTAAAAGTGCCTTACTATCACTGTATTCAATGTCCCTTGTTCTTCCCAGAAACAAAACAACTGACCACTGCACGGCTCGAAACTGGGATCCTGCACACCACAGATGATGTGCTTTACCACTAAGCCATGGCAGATATGCATACACCTGAGGTTATCACGTACAGATCATCCAGCACAGGCATTCAACAGTATAGGACATGTATTCCATCATATAGATTTTTGTGTGCTAATGTCCACATATATATATATATATATATATATATATTAATTATATATATATATATATATATATATATATATATATATATATATATATATATATATATATATATATATATATATATATATATATATATATATATATATATATATATATATATATATATATATATATATATATATATATACATATACATATACATATACATATACACACACATACGTAGATATAGAATATATATCTCAACAGCGGACCACGTGACACCAAAGCATTAGACAAGAATGAAAAGGAAACCACATGCACCTCCTGCATTATGTCCTGGTGTTAATATTAGGCAAGTGTGTTTCTGTGTGTCACATGGGTTCAGCCTGTATTAAGGGTAAGATTAGGGCTGCTGACATTACTCACCAGATCTATTGCCGAATGTATGTGTATGTCTTGCCAACCGAGTCTCTTGGCTGATTGTGACATTTATGGCCACTATATAGGAAAACAACAAAATACGCTCCTCAACACATTCAGCAGCTAGCCACTCACAGACACCAACAGATAGGATATGACTGACAAACACACACACCTGTCATGCCTTGGAATAGAACACCTAGTCATCTATTCTATCACACTATGGCATTATGCAGTTACAGAACGCGCTACCGAGATTTCTGGGACACAGCACTCCCAGAGGTGTACTTCTAGGTGGGTGACATCATCAGCAATGGCAAAGTCGGCGATAGGGATTGTATGGAATGTGAGCAGTCTAAAAGCATTATTCTGTCTGCAGGCAGACAGAGACGCACACACACACAGTTGGCATGGCTGGGATTAGAACACAGACCTAACTACCTTATTTTACTACAGCATTACGCAGTTACAGAACACGCTACCGCGATTACTGAGACACAGCACTCCCAGAGGTGTACTTCTAGGTGGGTGAGATCATCAGCATTGTCAAAGATAACGATAGAGATTGTATGGAGTGTGAGCAGTTTAAAAGCATTATTCTGTCCCCATTCAGACAGAGACACACACAGTTGGCATAGCTGGGATTAGAACACTGACCTAACTACTTTATCACACTACAGCATTACACAGTTACAGAACACGCTGCCAAGATTACTGAGACACATCAGTCCCAGAGGTGTACTTCTAGGTGGGTGACATCATCAGCAATGGCAAAGTCAGCGATAGGGATTGTATGGAGTGTGAACAGTCTAAAAGCATTATTCTGTCCCCAGGCAGATGGCGACACACACATGGCATGGCTGGGATTAGAACACCGACCTAACAACCTTATCACACTACAGCATTACACAGTTACAGAACACGCTACCGAGATTACTGAGACACAGCACTCCCAGAGGTGTACTTCTAGGTGGGTGATATCATCAGCATTGGCAAAGACGGCAATAGGGATTGTATGGAGTGTGAGCAGTCTAAAAGCATATTTCTGTCCCCAGGCAGACAGAGACAAACACACGCCAGTGGCGGGATCAGGACAACTGCCTATCTACAGACCACTATTACAATACTACATAGATACGAGCCGTGCCACAGACACTACATCTTTCAAGACTGTCAATATGACCTTCTAGGAATGTGGACATTGACATGGATGCTGGCAGTTATGATGTACATACCTGTGAATTTGTGTGTTCAATGTAGGAATCCATCCTGAAGTGGGGTATGGTCATGTGTTGACTGAATGACTACTATCGCTATACAGGGTTACAATGGCCATGCCCACACACATAGAGGCACATAACCGACACAAGGTGTCACTGGGCATGCTCACACACTTAGTAGCACACAGCCATTTGGAATGCACTATGTGTCCATCTACACAATGTTATACTGGGCATGCACACACAGTAGCACAGGGCTGTTTTGTATGCACTCTGATTCTAAACACGGAAGGGCACAGTGGCCATGCTATTACAGTTAGACGTGAACAACACATTGTAAGGGACTCTGGTGTTGATAGGTGTCATTGTTAGCAGGAACGCTGCACTACATATATCTGACACCAGTCTTCTACACAGCGTCTGCTGCTGTCCATCACCTTAGATGTACCAATCTAAACCTGGCACACTACTACCACCTGTGGTGATGTCCTGCCAGGAGTGGCTACTTTGCCCATATAGTGCCATTCATAGTCGAATGTCCTGAGACCAGGTTAACACCCTGACACCTAGAGGACAACTGCATTGTATGTGTATGCTAAACAGTGCTAGATGTGTAGTGTTCGTAATCACAGCTGCCCAATGTAGATCCAACAATGGGGAATACTGACATCTGTGCAGTGAGGAATACCTGGCTGAAGGCTCAGTTGTGCATAATAGCACTATCACCGTATACCTTGGATACAGACATGTGGGCCATAACACAGGTACGGACCACTCCAGGTGGTGGTGTCCCCAAGTACATGAAGGCCACTCACATGTACTGACCAGTACACCCTCAAAAGGCATCACAGATGTGTCAGGTGCAGATCACAGTGTCAAAAGCCACATTCTAGGATGTAGCCCTCAGACATCACCATGTCCTTGGACCATCAAAACACATCCATACATGTGGTAGGACATATAATAGTACAACACCATGTGACCCATGACCAGTGGACTGTACCTAGCTCTACATCAACTGTGCAGACTACCCATGTACTGACACAGTTGCATCATGTGTTATGCAATGCAATGATACCACTGTTCATAACCAGGTCAGCTGTACACATAACAGGGGCCCTGGGTCATATACAACAGTAACAGATGACTGTTGCTGTACACCGGTAAACACCCTAATGTTTGGATATGACATACATGTACCTGCCATAGATATGTACATGCCACACACACACACACACACACACACACACACACACACAACACATATGTATATAGCATAGCTGTTGCTGTCCTTCGTGCAGACAGGTGGCTACAGAAATTACACACATGCACATGGAAGGTAGGTCCATGGCTGTTGAATGCTAACAGTAAATAAGGTGTGATATCAAGGTTGACTGAGTTAACATTCCCTCTGTACTGGTTACCTATGACAACTATCATATCATACAACAGTCCATGTGTCATGTATGTCATCACACATGTTCACCAATTGCAATGCCTACAAACATGGCAAAATGACAGGAATGTAGGACCTACACACATGCACATGTAGTGGTGTGCGTTCAGCTACCATGTGTGTGCAGTAGCTGATGTTTGCAGGTGACATGTGTCTTACTACAACATGCAGTTGCAATGCAGCCCCATCATTGCCAACTGTATATGGTGATATACTGACAGTACGGTAAGATGTACATCAGGTATGGATGGATGTGTGGACATAACTAAGTGGTGGGCCATCTTTGCAGATGGATGTTTGCTGAGGACAGCTCACAGGTGTGTCACAAGCAGTCCTACAATAACATGTGTAAACACTAAGCTATGGTTCTGTTAATTGAAAGGGAACACATACAACCTACACACCAGTCAGGGTGTCACTGACTGTAAATCACTTGACACCTGTAACACTTATGACCTCCCGTGTGCATATATCAGTACAATTGCCAAAGGTAGCATCGGTACACATTGTAATGCGGGCAATACTGCTGCATGTCTGTCATACGTATCATAAGATTGCAGGTGTTTGATTCACAGTACTGCCATGTGTGTTTGCTTGTGTGTCCATATATGCCACGTATGGTGGGGAATACATCCCAATTGTTACTCACTCTCCTGTACACTGTTGTAGAGATCTGTACATACTGCATTGTCGAAAGCAAGACATAGGCAGGGGTGGGGTGTGTATCATGCACACGTGAGCTATCTGTATGTGCATGATATAGGTGCATTCAGTTGTGGACTCCACACTGTGTGTGTATGTATGTATGGCTGTCTGGTCCATGGAGTGAGGATGTATGTTACCATAGTGAACAGATAGGACCCCTAACCCCTCCAGGTGATGCAATCTACTACCCTGTTAATGCCGTTAATCTTAGGCATTATTGACTACCTATACATGTGTATTCTAAGTGTCACGTCATGTAGGTGCACAGTACTATAATGGTGATTACCACATAGGCAGGGTTCCTCACCTCAACACTATCAAGTGTGTGTGTGTGTGTGTGTGTGTGTGTGTGTGTGTGTGTGTGTGTGTGTGTGTGTGTGTGTAGTTGTGTGTTTGCATCCTGTAATATGAATGTGTATTACAGCTACACAGTGAGGCCTCAAGCTATCAACTGGCCTCTACCATTGTCATCAGCTAGACTGCTATGTAAACTCCCCGCCCCATGTAACTGTATCTGTGATGTCACCCGGTATGGATGTCACGTCTCTAGCCACTGTAGCTTAGTTCTCAGCTCCCATGCTCCTGGATCAGTAGATGTGTAGACATCTTTGGAATGTCAGCCTTTCTAACAGTGAGGTTGAAGCTACAAATAGCATTCTGGTATTGCCATACATACCTGGGAGTAGTCCAGGTTTACACATGGGAAACTAACTGCAAACACTGACACTCAACGGCACATGCAATTAGACCAGAAGGACGGAAGCAGGACATCATGACCAACATGCTGTTACTTTTGTTACCAAGACACATACTGTGAACAAAAAACAATACATTCTAAACCTGTACTACATGGTATGTCTGCTGCGTGTCAACAGTACACAACAATTGTAATCTACACTTATCTCCCTATTCTGTTCACCCTGTGCATCAGACCATATGAGCATGTCCCTGCACCGATGGTGTGGATGACAGGGACGCGGCACAGACATCATCATATGCACAGGGTGATAATGTTTGCCAGGGGCTTAGGCTGCACCAGTGGATGACATCATGTGTGTGGGTTAGGGCCTGTGATCTAATTGGCCATGTGTGGTTGTTATGCATGTGTGTGTTGCGGTGACCTACAGATGTTTCTGGTGTGGCATGTATGTATGCACACAGTTCTGCCATGTGTCTGGCCTACACAGGGGTATTATTGACAGCTCCAGACTGTACAGACCAAATTTTACAGCTCACAGTGTCTGGCCACGGCCATGTGACCTGTGCCTGCCAGGGGTTGCACGGGCACGACCAGGCAGAGGTGCAGATTGGGTACTGTCCAATGACACAATGTCCACTGGAACCGTTTCCCTGCTGGGACCATCCAGGGCCATGTGCATGTGGCCTGCTGTGTCATGGTGTGGACAGCACAGCACCAGATGCACTGCTGCTGCTACTGCCACTATGGGAGCGGGCATGTGAGGTAGCTTGTACACATAGACCTGATACAGGTGATGTAACAGGCCTACGTCCACATGCCCGATGCCTCACTCCTACCAGATGTTCCAACACAGATGGCTCACGCTCACAGATTGTCATGCCATGGTCAAGGACTCCAACCATGTCACTCAACCATCTATCCAAAGCATCAGCAATCTGCTGTTGACCATTTACCATTGCCTGGATGTCGTTGTTTAAAGAATGGACAGCAGCCCTCTGTAGCCTCTGATCTTCTCTGTTGCGCCACTCAGCATGTGCCTGTGCCTCCATTACAGCCTGAAACATGTGTCTGGTGGCACCAGCTGCTGTGCTCTGTCGTGCAAGAGCATGTTGGCCAGAGGTCCTTTTACATGCAGCACTGGCCATGTGCCTGTGTGGGGCACCACCAGTGGTTTGGCTGACACCATGGTGTGCAGGCACACCTTCCATAGCCCCCACACTTTCCTGGTCCAAGCTACCACGTGCCAACTGTCCTTCCTCTATGGCCACTGGTGATGGGGTATGTGCAAGTATGGGATATGTGTGTGGGGATGAGGTGGATATAAATGGAATGGCAACCAATGGCCCAGTTTCAGCCCCTGAAAACTCTGCCTGTGACCCAATCATACATTCATCATCACTGCTAGAGTCTGTGGGGACACCAACATCTGATGTACTGCAGGAAAGCAATGCACCTACATCACCTGTGAGGGCAGACAAGAACTGTACATTACAATCTATACAATAGACACACACACACACATGTGATATAACAGAAGGCATGCAACATGCATGTGATACGGCAGACGGCATGCAGCACAGACAATAATAGTGGTAGTTATCATACATACCTAGGTTGCACACAGCATGCATGTGTGATAGCAGACGGCATGCAAATTGCACAATCATAGTAGTGTTTAGCATACATCCCTGTGTTGCACCATGTGGACCAGCAGAGGTTAACAATACACCTGCCTGATGTGTGGCATATGACCTTGATAATCACATGTACCATGCCATGTGATCTGCTGACGTGTGCAATGACATGCATACATGTTTAACACAATGGTGTCCTGTTGAATATACAGTGGAGCAATGGTGTACCAATTCAGTGTTGTCTGTCCACCCTACAGATATACTGCAAATTTAGCTGAATTGCATGGCCATTGCAGGGAATCATGAGGAGTCTCTAGTGCTATACAGTGTGAGTTACAGACAGGGTTCATAGCCATGACTGTGTTCAGATACAATACATATATACTATGGAATGTGACCCACGTCACTGAGGTCTATACACACTAAACCATGATGTGGAAGTTGTGACACAGGTCACTGATGAGTACACGGATGACACCAATGCACATCTGCAACCATATTGCTGCAGCCTGGCAACAATGGGCAGACATGGCGAACACGTTGGTACACCATGTCCCAAATGACATCTGTGTACCACAAACACACACACACACACACACACACACACACACACACACACACACACACACACAAGGAGCTAGTATGGCATTTATGTCCATCACCAGCAATGGGAATGTACTGTATCTGTGGCCTGATGTGGATACTGTACAGGTAACCGCTGTCATGTTGCAACACCCTCAAGATGTTCAACACATCCTATGTGGTGGATTGATGTTATGCCTACACAAGATGTGCAAAGGCCTGTAGGATGTCTAGCGTTCCACGTCTACATTATGACCATTATACAAAGGCCATGGCCGAACCATGTGCAGCCATTGTATGACAGGGTGTACACACAAGCACAACACTTCTAGTGTGTGTGTTGCTCCATGTCTCTGGCCATCCTCCATGGCCATGTGTGTACATGTGTTGTCCAAATTATAATGATGGGCATCTATTTCACATGTCTGTTGTGTCCCATATGACATATATGCTCCACTGACAACAGGGTTATGCAGCAAAAGGGTGATATGTGGGATATGTTTTCAGGTTAGGTAGGCAGTGTAGCAGCCAGGCCAATAGATGTCATGGACATGTCAAGATAGCACATCACATTGTGTGACATTCATAGCAGGGCTATGATCCACACAGGTGAAACCTGTGTGCTGGCCATACTCCAGCCCACTGTGTAGTACTGTTTGTATTCACCACATGTGTAGATCAGATCTGTTGTATGTTCCTAAAGTGAACAGCACCTCCATCATTGTATGCACAGCTGTCAACACATCTGGCAATAAAGTTTGTGAAAATTCATGTTGGTGAGATGATTCACATAGTTTGCAAGTGTGGCACATGGATAGTCATTGTGATGCATTGCAAGTCCGACCTGTATATTGTGACAAGACCATACATTATGGGCCAGATTCATGAAGGCTTGCATGGAGTCTAAGAGTAGAGTAAGACTCCATGCAGCCAATATGTCCACCGAGCGATCCAGGAAGATTCGGTAGGGGCGTGTAACAGAGCTCCTTAAACTAGTCCTACACGGACAGGGCTTTGATATGCAAATAATCTCAATTGCAGGTGAAAGCTATGCAAATGAGGTAAATTTGCGATCCAGGAAACCCGAACCTGTCCGAGTAGGAGTAGTTATTTGTAGAAATGTACTCAGTTGATAACTGAGTACGGTTCTGCAAATAGCAAAACAAAGCTGTGACAGCTGCAAAAAAGCATGCATTCACAGGAGGAAGCATGCCAATGGCCAAATATACGGCCATTAGCAATGGGAAGTGATGCAAAATATAAATAAAATAACTTTTTTTTCATCCCGATCTCCGGGGTTAACCATAGCGCAGCACAGCGCAAACGCGCTGCGCCCTAAAAACCAGAAAATTAATAATTAAGATCCACAAAAGTGGATTTTATAGCTAAAATACCCCCTGGGCCTGTGGAAAATACAGCCCAGACCGCAGAATCCTTTATAAATGCATTCTATGAACACCTTCAGGAATGCATGGATCATGCAATCCCAAATAAAACCAAGACCCAATCCTCCAAAGTTAGGCGTCCTGTCTGGTGGACCCCAGCCATAAACAAACTATACAATAGAAGGAGGAAGCTACTACATGATAGAGCAAAATCCCAAAAAGGGAAGGCATCTCTGATCAGTATTAGCAAAAAACTACGGGCACTCATAAAATCGTCTAAGGCCAGCTTTGAGAGAAAAATTGCACAGGACACTAAGGATAATCACAAGGCTTTCTTTAGTTATGTTAGGAACCTGGGTGGGAATTCCCAGATATGCTCAGAATGAGTCCAAAATGACAAAAAATACACCGACCCACAGACATTGCAAACATCCTAACTGACAGGTTCAGCGCAAACTTCTCCCCCCCTTCCCCACCAAATGGGCAAATATCTATCCCAGCGGAGTGCTGCCCCCTGACACCTCAGATGCTCAGGTAAGAGCCGCCCTCTCCAAAGCAAAAAACACAGCATCAATGGGACCAGACAGTGTCCTGGGCTGCGTCTTACATGAACTCCAACAAGAACTAAACCCAAACATAAAACTACTGTTCAATCTCAGCCTTACTACAGGATATGTACCCAAAGAGTGGCGTACAGCAACAGTGGTCCCTCTCCACAAAGGTGGTGCCTCAACGGATCCTGGAAACTATCACCCCATAAGCCTGACTAGCTTGGTCTGCAAAGCTATGGAAAGGATCATCATGGACCTCATAAATAAAGATATTGGGGACCTACAGACACTGGATCCTACCCAGTTCGGCTTTGTTAAGGGCAGACCCTGCCTCTTAAACCTGGTTGATTTCTTTGAAACAGTCACCAAGGCCATTGACGAGGGGAAGGTGGTCCACACAGCCTACCTGGACCTTGCAAAAGCCTTCAATACAATACCCCACTCACCAGCTTAAATATAAACCCCTATGTCACTAGATGGGTTGCAAACTGGCTCAAGGACAGAACCCACATGGTTAGAATTGCTGGAGCCATGTCAGACTCCAAACCAGTTACAAGTGGCATCCCACAAGGCTCAGTCCTGGGACCTCTCTTGTTCGGTATATATTTCTCGGAAGTATAAGCTAACACGGAAGGACTGTGGCTGACCAAGTTCGCAGATGACTGCAAACTGGGCGCCATAATTGACTCTCCAGCCGACACAAGCATCCTACAAAAGGGCCTCATAGAAACAGACAACTGGTGCCAGAGCCATGGCCTCAAGCTAAATGCCAAAAAGTGTATAGTCATCCCCTTTGGCAAAAACAAAGTGCCCACAAATTACCGCATAGGTAGTAATCCATTAAGTACGGAAGAAGCAATTAGGGACCTGGGGACCCAAGTTGATAGCAATCTCTCATTTAACAACCACGTGGACAAAGTGGTTAGAAAAACATTTTATATAGCCCACCTAATCATGAAGGGATTCACATCTAGATCAGGGGAGGTCATCGTGCCTCTTTACTCATCCCTCATCAGGCCCATAATTGAGTACAATGCCTCTTTTGGGATGTACCTTACCAGACACCTGCAGCAACTGGAAAGACCCCAAAAGTACCTCACCAAGAGGATCAAAGGGCTCAAACAGATGCCATATGCTGCCCGGTTAAAGAAACTCCAGCTCTACTCAGTGGCATACCGCCTGCTCAGAGGCGATCTGTGCCTGACGTATAAAGCCATGTCCAACCCAGAATTAATGGACATGCTGCACCTTAGAAAATCCAAATCCCGTTGAGCTACGCGCTCGAGAGACTTAAACCTCAACACTGAAATAAATAGGACATGCTGGAGGGACAGATTCATAACCCAGAGGCTCCCTTCACTCTGGAATAAAATCCCAGTCCAGGTTAGGCAGAGTCCCTCACTGACTCTCTTCAAGAGGAATCTTGATGACTGGATGGGAGATAGTAGGTTTACCCCGGGTATCACTTCTGTGTCACAGTTAGACAGAGGCACAGTATACTAACCTCGAAAAAGGGCATAGCAAAATTAATTTAAAATGGGTGGCGAAAGCCAAACACACTCTGGCTAGGCTTATAAATGCCCTAGGGCAGATAGCCTAGTATGAACCTATGAACCTATGAAATGAATTTACAATGCAAGTGAATGGCAGGCTGAAGACAACATGGCCACCGAGTAGAGGTTGCTAAGGGGGGAAGCTCAGTCTAAGAGATGTAACCAAGCATTAGTAGGCAGTCCTATGCAAATGATAGTTAGGATAGTGAATTGCAAGTTTGCATAGGAAATGAGCACAGTCAGTGGAGTGTAGGAGTAAGATAAGGGGAGTAACAGAGTAGAAGATAGGTGACATCACGAGGGGGTATGTATGAAAGGAGTGAAGCTCATTGGAGCAAAGTCTCATGTGTCAGCCGACAATTACATATTATTGAAAGAGGTGTGTCAACAGGTAGGCCAGGTAAAGTCAAGAAATGGAAGGTGTATGCCATGGATAACACCAAAGTTTCTTGCTGAGTGTGCATGTGCGTGTGTGTGCGCCAGTAAACCCGAGTAAGACAGTGAGCATGCGTGTAAGCGTGTTTGTGCACGTGTAAGCTTGAGTAAGCATATGTAAGGCTGTATAAAGAGTTGTAAGCATGTCTGCGCCGGTGTGCATGCGTTTTAACAAGAATAAGCAGGTTTTAGTCTGTGTAAGCATGTGTGGGTGCGTGTTAGCTGGTGTGCGTGTGTTTGCGCTTGTGTGCGCAGTGCTTCCCCCTGAGGAAACAGAAAGGAAAAAGGAAGCACACCAAATAGTAGGGAAGTTACCAGGGAGTACTAGCAGAGCTAGCAGGTGAAAACAATCAGAATCAGGCAATTACCCAGGCAGAACACTAGCCCAGCCCAGCCCAGCATTTAAAACACTGCAAACAACAGTCCATTATGTTTCTCTCAAGAGACACTGCAATACTGCAGTAAGCTAATAGCAGTGAAAACTGAAAAAATCTGTACTGAGGCAAAAAATGTTAGGGGCTGCCATTGCTGTTATAAGGTGACATATGCAACATGCTGAGGGTGGTGATGATGCAAATGCTGCTGGACAACACACAGTGAAGAGACGGAGAAGAGTGTACAGGCCCAGGGTAACCTACCAGGGGCTACATCAGCTGGAGATAGTGGAGCACTATAGAGTGGACAGAGACCTCTTGCAGCAAATTGTTGAGTTGTGCAGGCCATGCCTCACACACAGAACCAACAGAGGGGAACCCATCCCAGTGGAAACTAAGGTATGTGTTGGCCTAAGAATATTAGCAACAGGTGCCTTCCAGAGACCAACTGGTGATATGATGGGAATATCGCAGGCATCAGCATCCAGCACACTGCACCAGTTCCTGGATGCCATGTCAGCACATGTCGGTGATCATGTATACTTCACCAATTCCCATGAGGTATTGGCCAGCAATATGCGTCTCTTCCAGCAAATAGCGGAATACCCAGAGGTAGTGGGTGCAATAGACTGCATGCACATATGCATCAAAGCACTAGCTGGTGAGCGGGGTAAGGTCTACTTCAACCGTAAAGGCTTCCCCTCCATCAACTGCCAGGTCATGTGTGATGCCCAGGGCATAATACTGAATGTGTGTGCTGGCTGCCCTGGAAGCTACCATGATTCCCATATCTGGCATCTGACACAGCTGTACCAGACATTTGCCAATGGGGACATCCCACATGGACACCTAGTGGGGGATGCTGGCTATGCACTGGAGCTGTGGCTGATGACACCCATCAGAAACGCACACACACCTGAACAGGAATGCCATAATGAGGCACACGCACAAACATGAAATGTAATCGAGCGTGTGTTTGGGCTGCTCAAGTCACGATTCCGGTGATTGGGCACATCTGGTGGATCCTTGCAGTACTCACCAACTACATGTACCCAAATTGTCATGGTATGTGCTATGCTACATAATATGATCCTGCAAAAACAGCTGCAGCAGGACCAGCATAGGCCTGGGCCAAATAGCCCCCCACCATTGCTAGGACCATCACAGGCAGAGCATGACATGGAGGAGGAACAACCTGAGCCTGCCCCAGCAGGCAGAAGGAGGCGTGCCCAGTATGCTTTGGCCTTGGCAAAGAGGCAACGCATAGCACATGCACTGGCTCAGTAGGAACTCTAGAAATGATACCTCTCTCTGACCCACACATATAGTAAAAGGGATGCCTACGTTGACACTACCTGCTGTCAAACATGTATAGGAAGTGTAGTATGTGCATCCGACATAGGCAGCCCTGCATCAACACCTGAGGCATGATTGCCATGTGTTAAGCAATATAAAGCAGTGCTAAACAGCATTTACCACCATGAAGTATATGTAAACCAAATCGCATACACCAACTAGTACAAATGTGGTCAATGTTGAGTAATATTGGCCGACGTCCAACAATGATGAGCAATGTTGGACAAGCTGGGTCTAAGTAGGGCATAGCTGACCAAAAGCCAACATGCTCATAGTTGCTCTACTGGCCCTTAAGCAGTCTGGTCTGCTCAGTGTGAAAATATAAGTGGTGATGGTCCTCGAACTCAACTGTGCACTATAGTCATAGTACTGAACCACTAAACCATGACAGTATTGCAGTGGTTAACCTGTATGAAGAAATGTTGATAAGTCTATGCAAAGTATTCCATGGAAACCCTGCAGGCACAGCATAATCCCTGTTGAGTTATGACACAAAGGTGAGTCCTGCAGTAAGAATAGAACCTGACTTTCAACACACACAGTAGAAATGTTAATATTGGACATGTACACATACATCAACAAATGTAGTGGACCTCAGACAGCAACATACTGAAAGGTCACACTGGGCATGCTCACACACTTGAATACATGAGACAAATGTCAGGCAACAGAACACTGACAGTCTGAACTGGGCATGCTCACACACTTAGGCCATGTTGGAGTACAGCAGTGGGTCACACATATCAGGCAGTCGCATGTGTTAAACCAGGAACCTCTCACTATCCAGCAATCTGCCCTGTGCACACACTTATATGACAACAGACACATATATAATATAGTGGAACCCTGTCATAATCAAATATGTTCTGCAGATACCTAAGCGGTTCATAGAAAGTGGGAAAGCAAAGATGATAAAAACCTGTAAATAGTATCAGCAATAAACATTGTGCATCATGAACATTTTCATAGGTTCAGAGGTTGATACTAGGCTATCTACCCTAGGGCATGTTCAAGCATAGCCAGTGTGTTTGGCTGCTGCAACCCAGTCAAATCAGAACACTGTGCCCATGAATAGTAGGTCACACAAGATAGCCCATTTACGTTTAGTGTATTGTGCCTCTGTCTAGCAGGGACCCAGAAGATATCCCATGGGTACACATAAGATCACCCATCCACTTGTCAAGATGTCACCTGTAGGTGGTCAGTGGGTGGCCCAGCCTATGCAAAACTGGGACTACACTCTGCAGTGAGTGGAGCCTTACGAATAATAATCTGCCCCCCCCAGCATGTCTTATCAACATCTGTGCTGAGGTATATGTCCCTGGAGTGTGTAGCTCCAAGGAAGTTGGATAGCCTGAGGTGGAGCATGTCCATTAATTCTGGGTCAGATATTGCCTTAAACTACAGGCACACAACACATCCGTGTAGGTGGTAAGTGACTGAGTAGAGCTGGAGTTACTGTATCTGAACTGTGCAGGGCATCTGTGTGAGTCCCTACATCTGCTTGATGAGTAACATTTGTGGCCATTACAGTTGCTGCAGGTGTTGGGTAAGGTACAACCCAAATGTGGCATAGTAACCAAGCATGGTTGTGATGAGTATAGGGGCACAATGACCACACATGATCAACATGTGAAACTATGTGGGATATGGTGGGATATGTAGAAGTACTGTCTAACCACTTTGGCAATGTGATTGTCAAAGGCGAGAGTACGAACAGGTCGTGTCCCCAAACCCGTAACAACTACTACCGTATGTAATGGATTACTATCTATGTGGTAATGTGTGGGCATGTTGTCATTCTCAAAGGGGATGACTATGCAACTAATGGCATGTAGCCGTAGGCCATGTCTCAGGCAACAGTCATCCTATCTCTGTGAGACCCTGTATGAGTATGCATGTGCCAGCTGGAGAGTTGATTATGGCACCCAGTTTGCAGTCATCTGTGAACATGGGCAGCTATATCCCTCCTGTGATAGCCTGTACATCACACAAATATATACTGAACAAGAGGGGTCCCAGGACTGAGCCTTGTGGGATGCCATGTGTATCTGGTGTATAGTCAGACATGACACCTGCAACACTAAGCATGTGGGTGCTATCCCTGATCCAGGTAGCAATCCATCGTGTGAGATATGTGTCGATCTTGATGCTGGTGAGCCTATGCATAATGGCCATGTGGGGTATTGTGTTGAAGGGTTGTGCAAGGTCCAGGCAGGCTGTGTGGACAACCATCCCAACACTTATGGACCTGGTAACTGTTTAAAGAATACAAACATGTCCAACAGGCAAGATCTGCCCACAACAATGCTGTAATGTGTAGGACCCAGTGTCTGTAGGTTTCCCATGTCTATGTGCATGAGTCCCGTTACAATATGCTACATAGCTTTGCAGAACAGGCTAGTTAGCCCTATAGGCCGATATTGTCTGTGGTCTGTTATGACAGTATTCAGTGGAGCGGGACCACTATCGATGTAAGCCATTCTATGGGTACAAATCCTGCAGTAACCCTGATATTGAACAGTGATGTAATGTGAGGGATACGTCTGTCATGAAGGCCATGTACAACACAAGCCGGGACACTGTCTGGTCCCATTGATGCTGTGTTGTCCGCTGTGGGGAGGGCAGCACTCACCTATTTATTCGTGATGTCAGGGAGGTTACAATCTGTTGGGATGGACAGTACCTCCTTAGGGGGGATGGGAGGAGACATCTGCATTGAACCTGTTTGCCAGGATGTTGGCAATGTCTGTGGTTCAGGGTATGTTCAGTCAGTATGCAGTAACACACAGCATATCAGTGAGTGTCCTGCCAGGTACCTGAATTAACTGAAGAAGGCCTTGTGAGTGTCCAATGTGTCTGGTGCAATTGTCTGTTAGAAGCGGGCCTGACATAAATACACGAGTGACTGTAGTTGTCTGCTAGTACAGATCACAGATGCCTTCCCTGTCTGGGATTGTGCTCTATCATGTAGTAGCTTCCTCCTTTTTTTGTATAGTGTATTAATGGCCGGGGTCCACCAGACATGTCCCCTGCTATTGGAGGAGTGAGTCCAGGTGTTATTTTGGATAGCACAATCCATGCAGTCCACTAGGTGTCCATAGACTGTGTATGTAAAGGATTCAGCAGTCTGGATAGACTGTGTATGTAAAGGATTCAGCAGTCTGAGCCATACTTACCACTGACCCAGGGTCTCTGAAGGATACCACTGTGGTATGGAGAAGTGTGACATTTGCTTTTGGGAAGTTCACCAAGATTACCCAGGATGGGTGTGGGGGTGGGATATCGATGTCCAGTGAGATAAAGTATGTTCTGTCCTTACCAATGAGGGGTATATTGCAGGTGTGGAACATAGAGTCCCCATGTTGGTGATGATCATGTCCAATATGTTGTCCCCTCTTGTGGGTGTGGTGACAGGTTGTGCCATAGCATATGAGTTTACAAATTGTAGCAACTGTTGGGCGAGGGTGTTGGGGCCTGAGTACTATTCCCAGTCAATGTGTGTGTATTTGACGTCACCCAATATAATGGTGTTTGGGGAGACCGTCATATTGTCCAGTGTTCCCCGGAAAGACGAGTGTGGTTGCTGAGTTTGTCAGTGTGGTCTGTAGCAGGCAACAAATCAAAAGTCAGATTTGCACAATGTTAGGTGCATATGTATGGTCCATGATGCTTTGTGCAGTGCTACCAACCCAGAGGTATGTGTATCTGTGATGTATATGGATACTCCCCCTATTTGTGTTGGCCATTCCGAGTTATGTGGTCAGAAAGAATGGTACGAAATATAACTTGGTAGTGCTGGTGTGCATGTGGGAGCCTGAACCATGTGTCTGTTAGTGCACAGATATTGCTATTCTCCATACTGAGGAGATTCCTGAGTGTGGTCAATGTGAGGGTAATACATCTGGTGTTGAGCAGTATTACCCTCAGTGTCATGTACTCTGTAATGTCTATGGAGGTGGGTCTGTCTTTTGAGCTCCGCTTAAATAAGGCAGTATGGTGGCAGCAAGTGCCTTAGCCAGTATTCAAAAGTCCAAGGGTGACAGGTGCAAACTGTCCATAGGGAAGCTATGTGGCATATTGAGCATGTCACCCCAGGCTGACAGACACTGTATCCCCTTTGAATAACACCAATATGTTAGCCAACTGTTAAACGTGATCAGTTTGTTGGTATACTGAGACATCATACTTGGTGAGTGTAAGATGCTAGACAAGGTCAGGGTCAAACTGGCCTGGGCTACATGATCAGAGAGTTCCTCTATTTATCATGTCATGTGGTCCAGGAAGGAACGTCTGAGGTTGTACGCACCAGCATGGACAATGCTGGAGCCAGTCCTGGACTTGCTTTGAAGTGACCTGAGTGCATGTGTTATGTGGCAGATCCTGGCACCTGAGAGACAGCTCAAAGTAACTATTCCCTTGTTTGGCCTGGTGAGTGGGACGTCAGTGTGTCTGACATTAAGTGTCACCCATTACAAGTGTATCAGGTGTGTTGTTTAGCCTGAAGGGCAGTGACTGTGTGGCACACAGACATTGTGAACTATGCGATATGTGGGTATTGTTGTGGGGTATCAGTTGTTTGTGTGTCTGCTGTGGAGGTCTCTGCTGCTTAGGCAGAGTTTATGTAGAGCCTCCGAGTATGTGTATGTGTGATAATGTGGTTTGATTGCTGTCACTATCGGTGTATGTGAGACTGATATGTGGTGTGTGTGGTCACTTTCACCACCTGATAGACCATGCCAGTCATGGGTCGAGAGAGCTCGGCCTCCTGTATGTCAATATTGTTGCATCTCTCACATATATGTGAGTGTGTTGGGAGGAGGAGAGGGTTGTCTGTGTACATGAGGCAGATGTGACATTATGTCATAACCACAATATTCACTAGCTGGACTGGAGAGTACACACGAAACTGACACCTGGACATACCAGTATATTATGATGACATACTCTGTAGCCTGATCACAAAAGATCAGTAGGGTGTTAAGTGTGTAAAAGAGTATAATTGGGATTAGTGCTCAGGTTTGTTGGTGTTTTGCAAAGAGTTGCTGAGAAGGTGTCCAGACTGAGAATCATGACATGTCCTTCAGCTATGTCATAAATAGTAATGTACACTCATATATGTCCTGAGTCAGGTCCAACTGTACCTTACTGACAATGCTGACATCCTGTCAGACAGGCCCATATATACATAACCACCTCCCACTGACGATAGTCCCTGACATCATACCAGGAGATATCACTTATAGAATGGCTGACCAGCTTCCCCCAAAGCCAAAAGCATGGCAGCAATTGGATTACAATGTTTCCCAATATGTGTCATGCATGCACTACAGAACAAACAGACCCTGCACCTGAACAGTCTGTTGAGCCTCACCCACTCCACAGGGTCTGGAACCGTCAAATGTGTTGCAGCAACATATGGCACGCCCCACAAGTGTGGGTGCACAACACACCATGGGAAGTATAGTCCAGTAAGCCTATAAAGTCTGATCTGCAAGGCCATGGAGTGCATCATGGCTGAAGTCATAAACAGAGCTATTGGAAGCTGACAAACACACAACCCTACCAACTGTGGTATGTTCATGTGCAGATCATGGTTCACAAACATGCTACACCATTTGCAAGGCAGCCACCCAGGACATACATCACTGAACAGAGCTGCACATGTCCCACATAGACTTTGCATAGCTCTTCATCAACATCACAGACACATGTTGTATCCACAAAACCAACAATCTGTGCATAGATATGTGTTGACATATGAAGAGATGTCAATGTGTCCACAGATAGATCACACAAGGTGCGACTCACAGGGTCCTGTTCAAGCTGTTGACACCTGCTGACCCACATGGATCATTCCTGGGATTGCATAAAAGAAAGTGCACACACATTCCCATGTCCAGTCTGATGATGTCAGCATCCTACAAATATACTAGGAGAACTGAAACCACCCAGTAAAGCATATAGCGCTGTGTTAATGCGTATCTCTCTAGTATCATAACATAGGTAGGGGTTTGAATCCTGCAAGCACTGTTAGTGTGTGTGTGGGGGTTGTATGTGTGTGATTTCTTTTGAGAGGAGTAGTCTTTTTGGAGACTGGGAAAACACATTAAAAGAGGCACATCCCTCTTTGGAATGTCTGATGATGTCAGCATCCTACAAATATATCAGGTGAACAGAAACCACCCAGTAAAGCATATAGCGCGCTGTGGTAATGTGTATCTCTCTAGTATCTTAATATAATTAGGTAGGGTTTTGAATCCTGCAAATGCTGTTAGTGTTTGGTGGGGTGTGTATGATTTCCTTTGTGAGGAGTAACCTTTTTGGAGACTGGGAAAACACAATAAAAGAGGCACATCCCTCTTTGGAATGTCTGATGATGTCAGCATCCTAAAAATATATCAGGTGAACAAAACCCACCCAGTAAAGCATATAGCACGCTGTGGTAATGCGTATCTCTCTAGTATCATAATATAGTTAGGTAGGGGTTTGAATCCTGCAAACGCTGACAGTGTGTGGTGGGGTGTGTGTGATTTCCTTTGTGAGGAGTAGCCTTTTTGGAGACTGGGAAAACACAATAAAAGAGGTACATCCCTCTTTGGAATGTCTGATGATATCAGCATCCTACAAATATATCAGGAGAACAAAAACCACCCAGGAAAGCATATAGTGCACCATGTTTATGCGTATCTCTCTCGTATTATAACATAGTTAGGTAGGGGTTTGAATCGGTTTGAATCCTGCAACCGCTGAGTGCGTGTGTGTGTATGTGCCACAAGTGGTCAATGTAGTGTGGGTTTTGCTTTTACTACGATATGACATATGATTAAAACAGTATGTGCATTGCACACATTGGGTATCTGCGTGGCAAATGAATATGTGTACATGTGACCTCAATCAGTACATAGGTGTGAAGCCTGCATACTATATGAATACATTTGTTTCCTTCGACAGATTGTGCCGCTGCTTCTCAGATCATAGGTCACACATGTATGTATGCGACAAGCACGGCCACTGTAGTGATCCATGGCCAAGGTCATCTGTGCCACACACACCCATGACACGTACTATACAGTACTGTGAGTGAGGGTAATTGCCTGGGGTATATGCCACATATGTTCATACACAACGACTGGCAGTAATGGACAGTCATTATAGGTGTACAACAGCCCTGTGGATATGCATGCAGGCCCCTAATTTGTTATGTGAAACACCGATAGACCCCACAATACCTATGGATATGTGGATACCAAGGGAAAGATGACATAACACGTGTCTGTCTGTACACATTGGTACCCAACATACATGTTGAGGGCTACCACCTATGTGGTACTGTCAGGATAGTATGTCTAGTAAATGTGGGTGACTATGCCATAGTCGGCTTATGACTATACAGCATGTATTGGACAACAGGTATCTGTCTGTATGATACCCTTGTGTAGGCTATGCATCCCATCCAGGGAATGCAGTGTAGGCCAATGCATGCATTTCCAGATGTGGATGGACATATCCCTAGTGTGTTTGCATGTGCCTAAGAGGGCTATATGCCACACAGGTGTGGTCCCAGGAACGTGTGGCAGTCAATACCACTGGTTACTGTTATAGTATAGTACCGGAAGCATCCATCTGTTACTGAGTTCCCTACAACTGTGTGTCATTTGTCAGGACATCATCTAATGATTGGTTATAGTCATGCTGTTGAGGTGGTGTATACTACCAGACTGCAGATCATTGACAGATATCAATAGTATCAAACCTTAGCATAGTGTCAACCCATGTCATACACACGTGTACCCATGTTAGTACATATCTGTAGTAGAATGCATACTGGCCATCAAAAGATACCATGAGATGTTAACAATGTGTACAACAAGGTGTGTTGCACATCCCATGTGTCCACTATGCACGTACATGCAGACAGTGTGCACGCACCATGTTCACAGATGTACACCTGCTAATTTGTGAAGCACACATCACACACATACTGTCCACTCGCTAACACATGCTGGCAACACTGAACACTTCAGCCAAGTGGCACATGGGTGGACAATACATACTCAGACCTAACACTGGTGTAAACAATGCTACAATGACTATCAAAGCTGTGATGCATAATGCCTGCTCAGATATACCTACGAGGATATCAGTACACTTTCCTGTTGGCAACTTGCTACTATTGCTACATTGCTATAATGTCACCCTGTGCATCAGAACCATGTTAGCCTATTTCTGCATCAATGTGACAGATGACAGGAGGTGACATAGGTGTCATCATATGCACAGGGTGTGTTGTTGGTTTGCCAGAGTCTGACATTGACCCATCCAATCGACATGTCTCTGTGTGTGTGCGTGTGTGTGTGTGTGTGTGTGTGTGTGTGTGTGTGTGTGTGTGTGTGTGAGGGACAACAGTACAGCATGGGCCAATGATGATGTAATGTGTGTGTGTATATGTGAGCTCTAGTTGTTTAGTTAATGTGTGTGTGTCTGCATGCACACAACTCCACCATGTGGCTGCCATATATGGATGGTTGTGGGACAGCCAGAGACAGTACCTGCTAGGCCATACAGATCACTGTCTCTGACCACGGACATGGTACCTGTGCCTAGCAGGGGTGCTACGGGCAGTATCGGTACCAACTCTGACTGCGTGCTATCATCAGAGGCAGAGGTATGATGACTGGACCCATGTCCCTGCTGGGACTGGCCAGTGCCACATGCACATGGTCTAATAGGATGGTCAATGGACAGGCCAGCCGTAGCATTGCTGGGGCTGGTACTGCCACTACGGGAGCGGCTGTGATCCATGGTTCATCCGCGATGACTGTCAGCTGATGCTGTTGCTGGCATGCATCCAGGTCAGCTTCCCATCCATCCCGCATGGTCCTGGCTCATGGCTAACACATTGTGGAGGACATCTAATATCTCCCTCCAACAGCTATCAATGACCTCTGTATAATTCCGGATGGCACCAGCAAGGTCACGGATGCTGCCATTGATAGCAGTGTAATGGGCCCTCTGCGCCCTTAGTCCCTGTCGGGTGTACCTTTCCATACATGCCTGTGCCTGCATTACAGCCCGGAACATACTGGAAGTTGTAATACCTCTGGGGGCATGTCTGCCAGGGGCAATATGACCAGTGGTGCTCCCCTGAGAACCCCTGGACATCCGCCTATGTGGTACCATTCCAGTAATCTGGCTATGGCTGCTGTGAGGGGATGCACGTGCCATGGGTACCACACTCTCCTGGTCAATGCCGACTGTATGCTGTCCCTCAGCTAAGGCCATTGGTGATAAGGGATGTATTGGCAGTATGAGTGTGCACATATATGGGGTTGAACGCTGTGTACTGTCGATTGGTGGACCAAAGACAGACCCTGACAGACCTTCCTGTACCACAATACATGTCTCATCATCTCCACTATTAGTGGCAGTGACATCAGCTTCCCTACTGCATTCAGACACCCCTAACTCAGCACCTGTGGAAGGAAGACAGGAAACACACTTCACAATCTGTACATGATGTTAGCACACATGCACACATGTGCACATACGCACATGCACACATGCACACATGAGCACATGAGCACATGAGCACATGCACACATGCACACATGAACACATGAACGCAAATACACTGCTCACCACAGCACATACACACACACACACAGAGACACACACACCAGCGATCCAACACATACACAATAGTGGGTGAAGGTGGGTGACAGTATCACAGGGCAGCCAGTCACCTCACACGTGTCAGCCTGCAGAATATGTGTTGCTCAAGACCATGCAGTGCAAGTGTTGATGGCCCTATTTAATGACATTATACATGGCTGTGATGCATGTGTGTAGTTGTTCAGTGATTGTCTACACCCTGGAATAGAATGTGTACATGGACACAACACTGCTGTGCAAGCATTATCTGCTCTGCCATGTCCTGTGCACCATCACTCAATGGCATACATACCATGGCTGCATGTGTTATCTGTGTGACACACAGACTGCCATGTCTGCTTACAGTGTCTGTGTCCATAGCAAATAATAGTGGGCACAGGTGTAGCAAATGCATGCAATGTACAGACATGGGATGAGTGGTGCATGTAGATGTGAAGGAATCCCAATGATCGACATGGCCATTGTACAGTGGTTATGGTGAGTGTGGGACATATTGCAGATATGTCGGTGCCAGCCATGACATGGCATGCTGCACGACTGCAACATTAAACACCACACATACCCAATGTGTGTCATGTGACCTATACATCCAAAACCATTCCAGGACATATATGTGACTCTTTGTACAGATGGCAACAGCTGTGCATATTGCGTATACTGGCATATGTAAGCACACACACAACATGCTATGCATATTGTGTACAGGTGCATATGTTTGCACACACACAACAATGAGGTGCAAAGCAAAGACCGCTATGTGTAGTACTGTGGTCACTGTAACTGGATGGGTTGTACTACCATGTGCCATCATCATCATCATCATGCATCTTGTGGTCACTCATGGCTACTACTGTGTGACAGACCACCGCCTAGCATGCTGTACCTGAACTGCAGTGCCATGGCTACGTTCACTATATCACAGCCACTGTGTACATGGGTGTATGAGGTGCCCAGTAGGGAGCATTGCCTAACATGACTGTGTTATGTGTTGAAGAGTGTTGCACAGCCCCATGATATGCCTCTACCCCTGAGGTACATCATGTGTGTGTGGATGACATGTGCGATACTGAGGTGATACCTTATAGCAGGTGTGTGGTTACGCCATATGTAGCATGTCTTTGTGTACTGCGTATGATAAACGTGTTATGTTGTGTACAGGTGTTGCAACTATACCTATCCAATGTGCAGTACGGGGTTGCCACAACTGTGTCTTATGCTCTGTGTATTGCATGTCAGTGAGGCAGCTACTGACATTACTGAGCTGTGCAACGTCTTACAGCAAACATGCACGGCATGCATTATGCGTAGGTGTGTTATGTGTACATGGCCTACACCTCACCTATGACATGCATATTTCATTACCAACATTGCAGTTATAACACACTCAACAGCATGGATCAGCTGCCCTGCTATCACACAAGAGGCACCTACGAGAATATGAGACAGTTAGTCAGTGGCCACAACTGTGGCATTGCTACAGTGGGTATGCTAAACTGCAGTATAACAACAGTCAACAGTCACAGGTGTAGAGATATTATTCGAAATATTAGTATTGCACAACACTAGGCAGCAGAACTGCTAAGCACACAGTACACATCTCACATAGACATAATCTAACAATACAGTTAACTGTCATCTACAGATAGGGCATGTTACCTGCTTGCTCCAGGTGGACGTGCTGGGTGGCTCCAGCCTCCATGACAACACATGTCAGAGGTTGATGTTGCTGTTGTCCAGATGCCACCACGCTTAAGAGCAGCTCCTCCACTCTGGTGAGGGGAGGATGAATGGCCACCTCACCACCTGTGACATGCTGTTGTCTTTGTATATCAGACGCATGCCGCCGGACATGTCTAATTAAATCACTGCAGTGATGGCGTACCTGCTCATATGTCCAGTTATGCATGCCTATGTCATTTACCCGACGAACAAGTTTCTGCCACAGTGCAGTCCGCTCCTGCTGGTGCTGGCTGCTTCTGGAGAACAAACCAACCAAGTTCCATGCACGGGGGAGATGCACGGTCCAAACCAAATGTACCAAAGCAACCAAGTAGACCAGCAAGAGCAGACGTGGAGGTAAATAATAATCCTTTATTGTATACAGACCGGTTTCGGCAAATGTTGCCTTCTTCAGTGTAGGACAAAACAACAAAGTCGCATCCATCTCACATTAAATAAAAATTGTCAGCCAATAAGCCAACAGAGATCATAAATATTAATGATATATTTAGATGTAGCCATAGCCCAAAATTTTTTTAAAATGACTAGATCCTAATTAATAATAAACATGATTGAAGTATGAAATGACAAGGTAACCTTCAAAAACATTAAATTACCCTGAACCAACCAATACATAAGAGGTAGCAGAAAACATATATGGATGGGACTTTGTTGTTTTGTCCTACACTGAAGAAGGCAACATTTGCCGAAACCGGTCTGTATACAATAAAGGATTATTATTTACCTCCACGTCTGCTCTTGCTGGTCTACTTGGTTGCTTTGGTGCTTCTGGAGAACAGCATTGTGTACGGCTGCAATGGGCTTTGTAGTATCACCTCTTCCTCATCCGCTGTGTATGATGGATTGCGTTGATGGGCCACCTGGCTGAAAAAAAGATATGAACAATTTGTGTGAGTAAGTCCTGTGGCACACTTTACACCTTTAACCACAGATATCACTTTACTGACATATATACCATCCTATTGTCTATCAGGGGTTACACATGTTCAATACTACTTATTGGTTCTCAGGCCACAACTACCTAACAGTGCCTGGCACACTCTATATATCACACCACTATACAACAGTACCTGACACACTGTTTGTGACACATTGCACAACCTCAAGACAGGGGTGTATATCACACCAATGCATGAACAGAGATGCCATCCATTGCAATGGATGTAAAGTACAGGTACAGTAGTACCAGTCAACCACCCTAGTCATTGATGCCATAGCCCTGCCTAACAGATGTGTACAGTTGTTACTATAGGTGGCATACTGCTGTAACAGAGTATATATGTTGCTGGATACACACCTATACCCTGTAACACACATATGTTTGCAGCCATTGTATAGGCATGATTACACACACATCAGTCAAACATACAACACACCACTGTATGCCAACACAGATGAGCATTGCCTGTGTACCATACAGTACTGTGTGCCACTACTTACACACCCTTATGCCTGAGTTTTGTCCTCTGTGCAGACTACAGGAAACACAGATGACAGTGTTTCCAAGCAATGTGAACACACATCATACTGTGCTGTTTAGGCCTATAGCTTCTGGTAGTACTACAGTTCATATGGGAGTTGGATTCACCAGCAGTACCACTCACTAAGCATACATGTATTGCTTTAGCCTACAATGAGACACCACATTCGTCAACAAGGAACTACGTCACATCATATGCCGTACTACTATGTCTGCCTAACAGTACATTACACATCATTTGCTGTCCTCACAGCTAGCATAGACACTACCATGTCAGATACAACTTCACACTAAGCTATCACACCTTTACAGACCTTGCACACATTCAGCGTTACACTTATTCAACCTCACATAGCAGGTATTGCATTGAGTACATGTGTGAGTGCATAGTGTCATAGGTAGATAATATGCTGTTGGCCCTAGGGCCTACGGTAGCCTAGCCATATGCTACCCTGGCCTTTGACACACATGTACTTTGATTTCACTTGCCCCTGCCAACCAGAACCACAGAGGTGTTTCCTGGAATTATTACCAATCTCCCACACAATCATCAGGGGTATTTATGACAACTGCTAATGAGGAGCCTTGATTGCTATTGCTAGGTGGTCTATTCCGGTGTATGGCATATCTCTGAGATGGGAACCTATCCCTCCAGCATGTGCTGTTTAGTGAGCTAATAAGGTTTAGGGCCCTAGAGCGTGTATCTCGGAGAGATTGTGATATGTTGCCATGGTGGTTGTCACCCAGTTATGGGTGTGACATACCTCTGTATGTCCGGCATAGGTCACCTCTGTGTGGCCAGTATGCAATACAGTGTAGATGTGGTTTTGTGAGTCAGTCTGCATAGGGCATCTGTTTGCGGCCAGTATTACCCTTTGGGAGGTATGTCTGTGTCCTTTTCACCTGGTGTAGTTGTCAAGTGAGGTACATACCACACAGGGCATTGTGATGGGTAGAGGGGAACACTGCCCTATATTTCTATAGATGTCACACCTATTGTCATGACACATAACACACAGACTGATTACAGGTGTAGTGTGGCACTGTCTTCATCAAAGCGGAGGCTACTGTCCACCTGTTTCCCATGTTCCCTTATCACACCTACACTGTTAGGTAGATTTCTACCTATGTGGTAGTTGATGGGTACAGTGTTTTGGAAAGGAGGAATTGCACTGCAGTATCAACACTTGTCTACACTCCATGCCTTGATCACCACACACCTGTTGCAGTACATATGACCCCGTGTCACTCTGTCTCTCCCTCTCTCTCTATATGGCTATATATATCTATATATCTATCTATATATATATATATATATATATATATATATATATATATATATATATATATATATATATATATATATATATATATATATATAAGATATATATATAAGATATATATATATATATATATATATATATATATATGGATATCTATACACATACATGTACATATCCATTGCTGTACACATGGATGTACATATAGGCATATGTACAGTCCACCTTTCGTGGTGGGGATATCACTTATGTGACAGTTTATGGATGTATAGTTATGTGATTATATTGCACAGTGTTGTGCAGAATGCATGTGGGTGTCCTCAGCCCATGTAGCATTAGTAGGCCTCACTGGCTGTAACACAGCAGATCTGACAAATCAGTCCCACTGCATTTAACCACCACATGACATATATCAGCACTGCATGCTGTTTTCTAGGCCACACACTACGACCTACATAGATATATGCACATATCAACCTTCAATGACAGATATCTGTCCACCCTTCACTAACAGTTGCAGTATGTCCCTTGCCCTATGCACATGTGCAGATACAGATAGATATGTACTGCTGCCACACATGGATGATTTGCAGCATGTAGAGTACTCTTCAGGAACATCTACTACATGCCAACACATACATGTGAGTTACATACCATTTTTTTGGTTGTTTGTTTTGGGTTTTCCCCCTCTATTTTGGTTTAAGTCTCAATTTCTCTCCTGTTGTGTCTCTGTCTCTGTCTGTGTCTGTGTCCATGTCTCTCTCTCTCTCTCTCTCTCTCTCTATCTCCCAGCACCTGCAATGATAGAATTGCATGTGTGGACTGCAGGTACAGCCTGCTTTTCTAGGTATCTGCACTTGTGCATGTGACAGCCTCTGCACCAATTGCTGCCCACCATTCAGCAATTGCATGCAGTCTGCTGTGTGATGATTGCATTACTCAAGCCTGATTGCAGCCCACTGCTATAAAATGCTAGGTTAGGTAGGCATAGCCCTTTCAGCTGTCCATGGTGGGGCCCATGCTTGTTTGCTCTGGACAACGTTGCGTCAGTCAGAAGGTTGGTATATGTCTCTTATCTGAAGCTAGGGTTGTAGCCAGTTATATGCATGTTGTACTCAAACCGGAATGTTGCTGCTTCCAGTACACACTTCTCAGTCTAGACATGTACTTACCCCTCCAAATGCTAACACAGGATACATGGGAGTATGTACTTTATTTCTGACTTACACAATTAACTGCCATACAAATGTGGTTATTGCACTGTATTCCTGTGGCCAGTATTTATCCTGGTCTGATACTGTGTGGTGTTTGTAAGGTGCTACTGTAACATTATTCCCTGCTAGGATGGCTGTCTCTCCTTTCACAGTCATGTCATGCAATTCCACAACAACTGCTGGTAAAGACCCACAGAACAGGATTTGTGTTATACCATTCCTGATTTCCATTTCCATTCCCTCATTGTAATGTATGATATATTTATTTCAGCACCAAGTTATTTGTATATCTGCTGTGGCTTAGTGGTAATTCATGCAGTCTATTGTGCCAATGGTCTGGGGTTCGAGACTGGCAGAGGTTTTTTTATTTTGCTGCTCAGCAGAACAAGGACCGTGCCATAGAGTGACTAAGGCACTTTTAAGCAGTTGTAAGCAGGTTTGCGCTGGTTTGTGTGATGCTTAGCGATGCTTAGCTAAGCACACACATGCGCACACTCGCTTAAACCCACTTACTACTGCTTAAAAGTGCTTACTCCCGCTAACCCCCATGCTAATTTCTTTTAAAGAAAAGAAAATGGGGAGATAGGAAAGTGGTGAAAAAGGGGGCACAAAGAGGGACAGACAGTAGGTAAACAAGCTCGGGATGTGCAGGATGGGTGTAGGGAAGGTCCATAGCTGCCCATTTCTTATAGGTTCATAGGTTCATAGGTTCATACTAGGCTATCTACCCTAGGGCATTTATAAGCCTAGCCAGAGTTGTGTGGCTTTCACCACCCCTTAGGTTGAAGAATACTATATCCATTAGTTTGCCATGCCTCTGTCCAGCAGTGATACAGAGATGATCCCAGGGGTTAACCTACGATCTCCCATCCACTGTTCAAGATTCCTCTTGAACAGAGCCAGCGAGGTGCTCTGTCTCACATGGACCGGGATTCTGTTCCACAGCATAGGGAGTCTCTGGGTGATGAATCTGTCCCTCCAGCATGTCCTATTTATATCCGTGTTGAGGTTTAAGTCTCTTGCTCTTGTGGCTCTGGTGGATTTGGATTTTTTGAGGTGGAGCATGTCCATTAATTCTGGGTTGGACATGGCCTTGTATGTCAGGCACAGGTCACCTCTGAGCAGACGGTATGCGACTGAATAGAGCTGGAGTTTCTTAAGTCGGGCAGCATATGGCATATTTTTGAGCCCCTTTATCCTTTTGGTGAGGAACTTTTGGGGTCTTTCCAATTGCTGCAGGTGTCGGGTAAGATACATTCTGAATGGGGCATTGTACTCAATCATTGGTCTGATAAGTGAAGAGTACAGGGGAACAATGACCTCCCTTGATCTGGATGTGAATCCCTTCATAATCAGGTGGGCAATGTGGAAGGTCCTCCTAACCACTTTGGCAATGTGAGTTTCAAAAAAAAGGTTACTGTCAACGTGGGTCCCCAGGTCCCTGATAACCTCTTCTGTGCTTAATGGATTGCCACCTATGTGGTAACTTGGGGTTACCTTGTTTTTACCAAAGGGTATGACTATACATTTTTTGGCGTTTAGCTTAAGGCCATGGCTCTGGCACCAGTTATCCATTTCTATGAGACCTCTCTGAAGGATATCTGTGTCTGATGGATTTTCAACTATGGCGCCCAGTTTGCAGTCATCTGCAAACTTTGTCAGCCACAATCCTCCTATGTTTGCCTGCACTTCTGAAAAGTAGATGCCGAACAAGAGGGGGCCCAGGACTGAGCCCTGTGGGACACCGCTTGTGACCGGCTTGGAATCTGACATGGCACCAGCAACTCTAACCCTGTGGGTTCTGCCCTTGAGCCAGTTTGCAACCCATCTTGTGACATGTAGGTTTACATTTAAGCTGGTGAGCTTTTCTATGATACCCGAGTGGGGTATTATGTCGAAAGCTTTTGCAAGGTCAAGGTAGGCTGTGTGAACTGCCTTACCCTCATCAATGGCCTTGGTGACTGTTTCAAAAAAGTCGACCAAGTTCAAGAGGCATGATCTGCCCTTGACAAAGCCGAATTGGGTAGGATCCAATGTCTGTAGGTCCCCTATGTCTTTATTTATGAGTTCCATTATGATCCTCCCCATAGCTTTGCAGACCAGGCTTGTTAAGCTTATGGGGCGGTAATTACCAGGGTCCGTAGAAGCACTGCCTTTGTGGAGTGGGACCACAGTTGCCGTACACCACTCTTTGGGTACTATCCTGTGGTAAGGCTAAGATTAAACAGCAGCCTTATGTGTGGGTTTAGTCCCTCATTGAGTTTGTGTAGCACACAGCTGGTGACACCATCCGGTCCCATTGATGCTGTGTTTTTAGCTTTAGAGAGAGCAGCTCTCACCTGGGCATTTGAGATGATTGGGAGGCTACACTCTGCTGGGATAGATATTTCTCCTTTTGGGGGGGAGGGAGGGGAGAAATTTTCACTGAACCTGTCTGCCAGTATGTTTGCAATGTCTGTGGGTTCAGTGATTTTTGTATCATTTTGGACTAATTCTGAGCATATCTGGGAGTTTCCACCCAGATTTCTAACATAGCTAAAGAAGGCCTTATGATTGTCTTTTGAGTCCTTGGCGATTTTTCTCTCAAAGCTGGCCTTGCATGATTTTATGAGTGATCGTAGTTTTTTACTAGTATTGATCAGAGATGTCTTCCCTTTTAGGGATTTTGCTCTATCTTGTAGTAGCTTTCTCCTCTTGTTGTAAAGTTTGTTTATGGCTGGGGTCCACCAGATCGGGCGCTTGCCTTTGGTGGAAAGGGTCTTGATTTTATTTGGGATTGCTTGATCCATGCAATCCTGGAGGTGCTCGTAGAAAGCATTTGTAAGGGATTCAGCAGTGTGGGTTGTGGTTTCCAATGGCTCAGGGGCCTTGAAGGATACCACACCAGTCTTAAGAAGTGTGAAGTTGGCTTTTGAGAAGTTCTTCACTGTGGTCTTTTTTGTTGGGGGTGGGGGCAGGATGTGGATCTCCAGTGAGATTAGTTTATGGTCTGATCTTACCAGCAACAGCTGTGCATATGCAATAAATTTGGAGTGATATTTGAAACCTTCCACCCCTGGGAGAGGGGTGAGGACAACAAAGTATGTTGTACTGTCAATTATAATTATCAGTTTACATGTCCAATGGACATGTGTGCAAAATGGGCAGCTATGTATGGGGCGTAATTTTTTTGTGGGTACAGATTGCCCATTTTTTTTTCAGGTGAGAGTGGGAAGTAAGGTAAAGGAAGTAGGTATGTCCGGGGAGGTAGGTTGGGGAGGTAAACAGACAAGACAGACAAAATGCATACAGGGGCGGTGTATGACACATGGGGTGGGTGAACACAATTGATGGGGTCGGATGTTTGGAAATCGCAAGCCCATGAGCCCACAGATGGTAACAGTGGAACTGAGATCCCCACCCATGGGCAGTCACCAATGCACCTTCACAGCCCCGAGGGTGGCTGTGCTGGAGGCTGCATAGGACGGGCAGGCTCACCCATGAGATGCGCCACTCTCGCCTCGAGCTGGCATAGGGGATCAGCGACTGAACGCTGGATTTCCCTACGCACTACAACCTGGACCCTTCAAAGGGTGACAGGTGGCCATTCTCCGGCCACGCTTGCACAGGAGGATGAGCCCCATCCCCTGCAACACTTCCACCTGAAGGTGGCACAGAACCAACAGAGGAGGGGAGCCCAGGCTGGGCACCGGACCTGCTGGTGCCAGGTGCACTCGCCAGCTGAGGAGGGACCGGTGGGTCCGCTGGGACAGGCCTTCCCATACGTTCTGTGATCAGGTGTGTTTAATTACAACATAAACAACAGCATTCCAGATTAGTTGTAACAGCATGCAGTAATATTCCCATTAACCCAACACACCAAGGTTCCAACAGTTGAACAGCGAGCATAACACATGCATATATTGAACCACAGTGGATATTCCAACAGCATGCAGAGATGTTTGGTAGCAACAGGCCACCATGATTGTGGTGTTTAAACAGGGCACATGCATCAACGTGAATGCAAATATTTATAGAACAATAGGACATATGTCCCAACAAATTTTAAGATTGCACATACCCATTGAGGTGTGGAATTGCATGGTTTATGCACATACAGTAGGGTGTAGAAAAAAAACTCGATTAACATCTTATAATTACCTTTTAGTCTACACTACATTCCTAGTGACTGCAGGTGCATTATTACACTTGTCACCATACATTAGGTTGTGTAATGGGTTTGGCTAGTCCAATATATGCCTGACCTATATCTGACATACTAACTGTCCAGGATGCAGATGTTACTGCTACATATTTCTTGATTGCATTTCTATTTCTTTATCTACATATCTGGGATGTTTTCACATGACATTTTCACTTCGATTTGTACAGAACCCTGCATTTCTTGACACACACTCACATTTCTGGGGATAAACTAACATGCTACATGTGTGCCAGATTTACTTATGCATGCCAGCCAGTAACTGACTGTTGCAGACTGTATATATGCTTCACAGCTACTAACACTTCCATCACCCACTTTATATGGGACTGCACAACTCTGGGTTGCCAGCACTTTTTCAAACAGTACTATTTGTATAATGCAAGGGTACAACAATATTTCAAACTCTGTGACACAGACACACTCCGGGTTTTAGACCTTTATTAATGGCATTACACACTTTTCCACAAGCTCACTACTTTATTTGTTTTAACGGTGCATATGGCAGACATGTTCAAGACATATTATACCTTTATTAATAGGTTAGAACACTCTTTTTTCAGGCTCACTCACTTATTTTATATGACAGTGCCTGCAGAGATAGTATTCCAGACATATGTTACCTTTCTTAATGGGTTACTACACTCTTTTTCTGCCTCTCTGACATTTTTATCTGACAGTACATGCAGAGGACTTATACAGGCAATTTTATGGCTGTATTATGGGACTACAACACTTTCTTTCATGCTCTCTCCCATATTTTATATAATAATACATGCTGAATGATCACTAACCTGCCTGATGGTACAGCCTTAGCAGCCTATCACCATAGGCTTGCTGATTCACAGCACGGTCACCTGCAGCTGTAAAGTAAATGAAGGGTTATTGAGACATACCTATCCATTATACATACTCAATTATCAATTCTTACATACATTCCATAGCTACATACTTAGTTGTGGGGCATTCTGCATTCCACAGGCCTCCTGTATCCATTGGTTCAGGCAGTCCTGCTTCCATCTTTTCAGGTCTGCATGGTGGTGACGGACCTGCTCACCAGTCCGAGGAATGCCTGTGGCACTGGTGAGGTCATGAGCTAACTGGTTCCAAGCCTCTGCCTTGTACTCCATCCCTTGGAACTGGCCCTGCAGGAGTCTTGACTCATGACAGTGGACAAGGAGCCAAATCATGTATTTCGACTCCTCGATGCCCCAACGTTGTGCTCGGAAGCATGTTCCCTCTCTGACACCAGCCATTGTTTCTGCAGATGTGAGCTACAATCAGTTATGGTGTGTATTCCCACCTATGGGGCTTAAATATGCCGCATTTCCCGCACTTTTGTGATTGGCCGTTTTTTAAAATTCTCGGCTGACTGGAAACCTGCTTAGTAATAGTTAAACTACCATTAGTAAGTATATGTCTGTTAACAGTGGCTGTTTCTCCTAAGTTATCATGGCTTAGTGGTTCTGTACTTTGCTTGTGATGCAGGTTCAAACCTTGTCATTCATTTTATTTTCATACTGTCCAGACAGGCTCGGCGGTGTGGCTGCATTTAAGCAACTTTGCTCTACGTTCCTCCTCGGTGCCCTACGGTGTCCTGGTTGGTGCAGCACGCATGTCCCTGCAAACAGATTGCACTGGTTAAAATGCTATTTCGCTATGGGCACCTCTATTGCGCTGGGTTAATCGTTATTAAACTATGGGCAACTCTATTGCACTGGGTGAAGCGCTGCTTAGCTGCAGGCAATTATATATCAGGATCATTTAAAATATTTACTTTGTTCTCTGATACATTGGCCATTTCACTGCATTTTACTACTATTTACACATATTTTTGTCTGGTATTATTTCATATACTGATTTAAAAATAAATACGGAAGGGGAGTGGGACTCGAACCACGAAAGCCTCTTCTTTGTGCGAACGCCCTACCATTACGCTATTGCTATTTGGTGCGGTTTGCATAAACATTCTTTCTTATGCTGTTCCATGTCAGAATTGCTAACTCTAGCTAAGCAATGGGCACACCCATGCACACACTCGCAAATATGGGCAGCTATTTCGGGTATTTAAAAAAAATAAAATTAACTTTTTACTTTTTATAACTGTGATGGGGGTTTACAATGTCAGGGTGTATGGTGTTGGGTGCAAGGACATTTGAGCGGACTCGCTCTTGTGTATTTGCTTTTACTTTACAATCACTTGCAGGGGCGTGAACATTTAGACTGCTCAGCAGTCGGACACGCCCCCTGCTTTCTTACACAGTCCGTGTACGAATTATAGTTGGGTCAGCATGCCCTCATGCATATTCATGGCACGCTGACGTCATACCGTTCAACTGCAGCCTCCGAGTAAGACTTATTAAGTCTTACACAGAGGATTCGTGAATCCGGGGGTATGTGTACATGCTGTGATTGGCCACATGGCAGATAGATTTGTGCATTACCGTTCCTGATGAATAATAACACTCTCATCTGCAATGGGCTGCTGTCACCATGGAATGCCAGAGGTACATAATAGGAGTAACACAGCAGTATGAGCATAATCCACCCCTGTATAAAGGCTACAGGGAGAAATGTGCATAACACAATCACCAATACATTAGACTATACTATGGTGTATGCACATGTGTGCATACACAGAGTAGCATACTATAGTATGCGGAATGTGTGTATACTTGCCTTGCATATGATGTTACATTACATATTTTACAGTGACACATGCAGCTATATGGAATATAGTTGTTATAGGCGCAGTACTGACTTACCAGGCAACTCCAGGCTCAGTGGTTGAGAGACACCCACCTCCACAATATCGGCTAAGGCTTGTGGATGTGGTTCTGCAGGTGTCCCCAGGTTGGCCAGTAGCTCCTCGGTAAGTGTGAGTGGGGGCTGGATTGGTTGTCCACCACCTGTTGCACCTTGTTCCCTGGCGATTGCATTCGCACACTGTTTCGCCCATCTAATGAGGTCTGTACAGTGTCTGCGCACCTGCTGGTATGTGCGGTTGTGGCTACCCACATCATTAACCCTCCTGCGAAGTTCCATCCACAGGACATCCCGCTGCTGTGCATCCTGTGGCACATGGCTGAACAGGATGTCGTGATTATCGAGTAGGTATGGGATGAGGGCCTCATCCTCCAAGCATGTAAAAGGGGGAAGCCTTGCACATGGCATACCTGGAAGACATAATGATGAAGACAGTTCACAGTACCTCAGAGACATACAGAGCTACAGCTGAACATACATGTGTATCGCATTACTTCAGTTAAAATTGTTGTATTTGCAAACCTACATGACACTGAATGTTGAGTGGATATTATCACCATATATGTGTGTGTGTGTGTGTGTGTGTGTGTGTGTGTGTGTGTGTGTGTGTGTGTGTGTGTGTGTGTGTGTGTCACCTGATTACATTGCTCATACTCCATGTGGTTGCTGTCTTGATGTGTGCATGTCTGTTTGCCTGTACTGGTGTTCCTACCTATCAGCACATGGCTGGATGTGTCTACATTAATGCAGTCGACCTTGATGCAATGTATATGTCACATATAAGGACTTACACTGCCTTAACAGACATGACCTGTGACCCTGCAGACATGCTCACATAAGGTTTTACATGTATGTGTACTGCCATATACATCTACACGGCACTGTACAGTGATTCAACATACTGCCATGTATCACCTGTGTTGCACATGTGAGACGTATGGGACACTGGCTAGCCAGATGGTATTTGCAGGGATATATATCAACTATGGCATGTACAGTCAAAGTCAACTAGTGGGCTATATGCCATGGGCCATGTATGCATCTAGGATGAATGGTTACCTGGCAGTAGCCAACAGGTGGGTCTGTGGGGTCAGGTGGATCAGTGCCACATTACCGATCCACAGGGTTAATGATACATATACCATGCATTACCATGCGGTCATCACACCATATCTGAGAGGGGAGTGATGTGCAGTTTTGACTGACAAGAATGCATAGTATGGCAGGACTATGTCAAGTGTATGGGACAAGGATCTGTCCAGCATGTGGTTGGTGGGTGTCCATGAAGTATGTGTTCGAGATCAGGATGAGTACGTGTAACATGTCCAACATCACTGGGTTGGACATGGATTTAGTCAGGGTATGCATCATGCTACATAGTGGAGATGGGGAATGGGAAGGCTGGTGTAGGCCATCTGCACATGTACACATTGCCTCATGTACACAGACAATACTCTCCGCCTACCACCCAACACTACAACCTGTGGGAGATGCACTCATCTAGCCAAACTGGAGGTAAAGGTCTCTCCAACTAAGCCTGAGCCTGACTGTCATGTGGAGAAGGTACACAGTTGCACAACACCACATTCATCACATAAGTCTCACTGTATCTACCCCACCATTAACTGGGAAAACTACTCGTGTACCAACACATTAGCTCAATGGTTTCTGGAATTCATAAACACCAATGCTATGACTCAACATATCCACACACCAACCAGGGGCAACAATATCATAGACTTAGTCATTACCAACATGAGTGACTGGTGCTCCACACGTGAAGCTAACTCCTTGTTGGTCCGATCAGACCATGTGCTGAACACCGTTGATATCCACATCTTGTATCTACCCCCCCCATTAAGTGAACCACAGTATAATATGTCTACAAGGCCAACTACATGCTTCTTAAGGCAGACGTGGTGGACGTCATGACACCCATGCAGATGGACAGTACTGTTACAACTGCTGAATCCTACAGAAATGCACTCTATAAGCACTTACAGGAGTGCATGGCTAGTGCTATCCCAAACAGAACCAGGACGCTATACTCATAATTAACTAAACCAATCTGGTGGTCCCCTGTCATAAACATATTGTACTACAGGAGTAAGACACTGTTGCAAACGAGAGTACAATACCATGTATGGAGGAGATCCCTGGCCAGCCTCAGTAAGAAGGTGAGATCCCTTATACAATCCTCCAAAGCTAGCCATGAAAACTTTAACGCAACTAATACCAACAACAACAACCACAGAGTCTTGATGTCAACAACCAGATCTGCTCTGAGTTACAGCACAAAGGCATGAACATTACAGAAACAATGGATATTGGCAACATCCTGGCAGATCCCTCTCAAAGCTGCACACACTGAAGGCAATATCACAGCATCCATGGGACTGGACAACATCCCAGGCTGCGTTTTACATGAACTTTGGATCGTACTGTCTCCTCACCTACGCACCATGTTCAATAATAGCCTCACATCGGGCATAGTGCTCCCTGAATGGTGCACAGCAACAGTTATCCCACTCCACAAAGGTGGTGCCACAATGGACCACGTGACCTATTTCCCTATAGGCCTGACTAGCCTGGTCTGCAAGGCTATGGTGCATATCATGCATCACCGTCAGAGACATTGCGTACCTCCCAACCTTTGACCCCTCCCTGTTTGGCATTGGTAAGGCCGGACCATGCCTCCTAAACCTGGTGGGCTTCTTAGAGACAGTTACCAAGGCATTAGATGAGGTTAAGGAGGTCCACACAGCCTACCTAGATCTCTCCTAGGCTTTCAACACCATTCCTCCTTCTGGTATTATCAACATACCCATCCGCCTGAACATTAACCCCTACGTCATGTGATGGTTTGCAAAGTGGCTCACGGACAGAACACACACAGTAGGAGTTGCATACCCTAGGTCCGACTGTATACCAGTTACAACTGCCATCCCCCAGGTCTCAGTCCTAGGACCCCTCATGTTCGGTATATACTTCTCTGATGTACAGACAAGCACAGGAGGGCTTTGGCTGAAAAGATTTGCAGACAACTGCAAACTAGGGGACATAATTGTTTCCCCAGCTGTTACAGACACCCTCTGGAAGGGTCACACTGAGACAGATACCTGGTGTTAATATCATGGTGTCAAGCTGAATGCCTATAAGTGCATAGTCATCCCCTTTGGATATAACTAATTACCTGTGGACTACCACATAAATGCTAGTCCCCTACATACAAAAAAGGTATTATAGGATCCAGAAACACCAGTAGATAGCAATCTCTCCTTCAATACCCATAATGACAAGGTGGTTAGAATATCCTTCTACATGGCCCCCTTAATCTCTAATGGGTTCGCATCCAGATCAGAGGGGCCATTGTGACTCTACACATGTCATATCAGACCCATTAAAGGATACAACACCCCATTTGGGACATACCTTACAAGACAACTGCAACAGCTTGGAAGACCACATCAGTACCACACCAAGAGGATTACTGACCTCAAACAGATGACCTATGCAGCTCAACCTATGAAACTCCAGCTGTACTCAGTTGCATACCGCATACTCACAGGTGATCTCTGCTTGACATACAAGGCCCATGTCCAACCCTGTATTGCTGGATATGCTCCACCTAAACAGAAGCCCCTGAGAGCCACATGCTCTAGGGATATACACCTAACCACAATGATGAGTAGGATGTGCTGAACAGATAGATTCCTGACCTGGACACTCCCTATGCTTTGGAACATGATTCCAATGTAAATCAGGCAGGGCCCCTCACGAGCACTCTTCAAGGGAAACCTTGACGTGTGGATGGGAGACAGACATGTAGCCGGGGATCACTGAAGTGGCTCTGCTGGACAGAGGTACAGGGAACTATTGGCTCTGCCGTTCAGAGGCACAGGGAACCAACCTATGGGGGTGGGCGGTGGTGAAAGACAACACATGCTAGCTAGGCTTACAGATACCCTTGGTAAGACAGCCTAGTACCTAGTACCTACCTTTGCACATATTACATGTCTTACGTGCATGGATAGTTAAATAACTCATCCATTTTACTTTGCTATCATGCTGATAAACTGTCGGCTCACTAAAAGACATATGTATCCTGTTATTGTGTATTGTAAATGCTGGTTGACATAACTAATGTTTGCCTACTATTACAGTAATGCTATGTAGCTTGTAATACATATCTGCCTACAATACTGTACATTACACAGTTATTGGCGCAATATCCCACAATGCAGAACATACTTGCACAGTGGCCCAACCTTCCACATGTTATTATCTGTATTACACCAATACATATGGCTACAGTTACAATATATCAACATATACTATCCCCTGTTATAGCACATTCTTGTTGGACCAACCCTGCCACTGAAGTCAGCTGGTGAGGAGTATTTCTGTTCAAAGCCCTTATTTAGCATCCCTTGTGGTGTATGCAGTGTTTGCCTTGTGACCTACAGCAGTACACGCAAATACTACAAGCGTGACTATGCTCAACAATACATTACCACAAGATAACTGTTTCCACTATATGGATTGCATGCACTTTAAATACTACAGAATAATACTACATAAACAGACATACTGACTGTTCTACATACCTTATTAGTAACCCAGCGTATCGTTAACAGTTGATTCAATCCTTTTCTGTTTGTGTTTCAATGTTACTTGTAATGTTCCGCTGGTATATACAGATGGTTTGAATGTGTGATGACACATCCTTTTCTAGTTACATATCGGTAAGATGTGGTATCCTGTCGACCAATTGCTGTTCCAAAGTAGTTAATTGGATGCACATCAGCTGTGCAGCTACTCCATTAGCCAATACCATGGCAACAGTGGTGTATAAGTGAGTACTCCTTTTAGGGGTTGTCCATTTGCCTTACTTTCGAGGGAGACGGACTAGATGTGTTATTGTGATATATTTCAACAGCTATATGGAGACACACAGTGATATATTAGCTTCATGATTCCTATGGACTGTGTGTAATGGCTAGATGATTTAGTTCTACATGTGAGTACAACTGTTATATTTCGGAACAGTGCAACTTATGCAGGGTTTGTTTGTACCTGATACTTCTGCAGATGTTTAAGTATGGCAAGGATGTTTGGCCAGCTCAAGGCTGCATGGCTATGCATGAACTGTTATGTGCTGTACAGTGTGCTCACCAGACATCCTTGATTTGGTGTACAAGTGTAGCATATTGTGCTGTTACTCACTAATTGCTAACACATCCCGGTGTACGCACAACCCTCAGAAACGGGATTAGTGCAAACAAACCCTATTACATCAGCAGCTGTTCCATTGTATAACAGCCGCTATTTCACTTAGGGCCATGTTAGTGTGTCTCTGACAAGGTATGTTAAGGCTTCTGCAGATGTTGTACAGTGTGTGAATGATTTGTGATGTTATTACAGTTTGTATTGTAATATGTTTGGGTGTTGGGGTGATTTTGGTGGGTGTGCTTAGCAAATGCAAGTGTGTAGGAACTGCTTTTATACATAATCGCTATGTGCGTGAGGGTTCCTTCTCTATTTGAACACCTATCCTTTTGTGGACTAATACAATGGTATTTGTAGGCTGATTCATTAAGGCACTGTTATGTGGTTCCTGTATAGAATGCAGGTGATGTTAGTCCTTTAATCCCTTCGGTAATACATCTGAATGTAATAACGTGTTGCTACATGATAGCTGTGTATTTCTGTCATAGGTATTTACAGTCATTGTAGTTGTGTTGATGACTGACCCTCTTTGGCTAGGGTTGTCACCTTTTTATATATCCATAGTGGGTCATTTTCGAGACACACATCTGATTTTACAGGCCGACACAAGCCCACGGTCAGTACAAGGGATAGACCTTTCCTTTCTTGCCTAATTATAAGCTTATTCTTGTAGCAGTTTAGTAGCTTATCCTGTTTCCTGTACCATGTAGGTACTTTAGATACAGAAATAACTATTGTATGCAACTATTACAGTACATATGGGACATAATTATGTCCTAAAATCCCAGGATATTTGCCACATTTAATATATTTGGTCAGGACACAACCGCCCAAAGAGGGAGTGTCCCTCGCAAAGTGGAACAGGTGATAATAATATCATTGGCTCATGTCCATAGCACATATTTGTAATGGTGTATAGGCATATACTCTCCATATCCTTTGTTCATAAAGGTTGGTAGTGGCGGAATGTGTGATTGCTATGGTCTATGTTATACACATATGTGAACACTTCAACCGCTGTATATGGGAGACCTACGGAATTCTGAAACCACGGTGTTCCGACGCACACAGTCCCGGAAACAGACTCCCATACCCCACATTACCGACATTGACAGTAACTTGCGAAGGTAACACGAACATGGAACACACACATGCACACACAGACACACTGCTACCCAACACATCCAAACAAACCATCCTACACTAAGTATGAGCAGGTGGCCAAGCCCCCCTACACACCCCATGTAGGTGTCTGCGCCCCACACACCACCCATTAATTTAATATTCTACATCCTAGGTTGCGCAAACAGATGCACAAAGCTAACCCAAAACCACACATTACAGTCCCCCAACAACACACAACACACACAGAACACACACTTACACACACTACAGCCCTAAGAAACACATGTACACACAGTAAGCTACCCAAACCGCAATACCAGAAGCACTGACTAACTGTCCATTAACATTGTGAGAGTACACCTCGCTCATCTGGTGTTTCGATACTATGTTCTTTTGGACCTTAAGCCTCGGGATTACGTGCGTCGGTATGTAAAGCAGTCAGTATGTAGTAGGTATCCCATTTATAAGTACCTCCATGGTTATGTAGTTGTTAACCTATCTGTATATCTACATATATATATATGCATATCCCCATATATCGACATCTCTCTCTCTTTATATATGATTGTATATATATATATATATATATATATATATATATATATATATATATATATGTATAACATACACCTTTCATTGTGTACATGCCGGTTTATCCTATTTCAAAACATTCCTACCTTTTGTGTTTTATCCTGTCAGTATACACGACTGCCACTGGTACATCTCAGGTAGCTTAGTGGTATGTTATTGTGATGAATGTGTACATGGTTGTGTGTTCTAATCCTGGCAGTGACATCTTACCTCTCAGAGCAGGCACTGGTAGTGCAAGGATGATGAACGGACATTTCAGCGGTTGTGTGTTTCACATGTTTATTATTCTGTGGAGAACTACCTATATATGCAAGCTGTGTTTAAGGTATACTATGTAACATGTACACATCTGTGAAGATTCCTGTCAGGGATACTCCCCATTATTTGGAGACACATCCCTGATTACATTATAAAAACCCCCTCACTAACACTCTGGGGAATCCTTGCAGAGTGGGTGGTGAACAGTAGCTACACCCCAGGGATCCCGCAAGTGGCTCTGCTCCAAAGAGGGACAGTTAGTTGATCAATGGGGTGGCGACAGCAAACATGTTTTGCCTATGCTTATGAGTGGCTTCGGCGGTTGGGCATGTGCCTACCTATGTATCTATGAACCTGTACATACAGTATGGCCACATGCTAATAGCTTAATATACTGTTCAGGTATTGACTTGCCTTGTGCCAATGGTGATTGTGTGTACAATAGTTGAGGGCTACCTATGTAGGATGCACACAGTAGACCACCTATACATGACAATTTACAGGTGGTCGTGTGTGTGTGCCATCCATGTTTGCTGTGTGTGCAGGTGGCAAAGGGTGACAGTCCATGAGTGCCTACACTGTCAGTGTGTGTGCTATACGTTTCCTCTTTGCCAAGGCATGGGCATACTGGGCACGCCTCCGTATGCCTACTGGGGCTAGCACAGGATGTTCGTGGTCTGAGCTCCCCTGTGCCTGTGGGTCCCTTGGCAATGGTGGTGGGCTGTGAGGGCCTTCACCACTCTGTCCCTGCTGCAGCTGTTTCCGCAGGATCATATTGTGTAGCATGGCATATACTATGAAGATGTGGGCACATGTTCCTGGAGAGTACTGCAAGGCTCCACCAGATATGTCCAAGCAACAGAACCGTGATTTCAGCATCCCAAACACGTGCTCTATGATCATTCTGGTTTCTACGTGTGTCTCATTATGGCATTCTTGTGTGGCTGTGTGTGCATTTCTGATGGGTGTCAACATCCACGGTTCCAGTGCATAGCCAGCATCCCCCACTAGGTGGCCATATGGGATGTTCCCCCTGGCAAATACCTGATACAGCTGTGAGGCATGCCAGATGTGGGAGTCGTGATAGCTTCCAGAACTGATGGCAGACACATCCATGATAATGCCCTGGGCATTGCACATGACCTGGCAGTTGATGGAGGGGAATCCCTTGCTGTTTATGTAGCACCTTCCCTGCTCACCGGGTGGTGACTTGATGTGTATGTGCGTGCAGTCTATTGTACCCAGTACCTCCGGGTAGTCCGCCACATGGTGGAAGAGATGCATATTGCTGGCCAACTCCTCCTGCATTTGGGGGAAGTGTATGTGCTCATTGGCATGTGGTAACATGGCATTCAGGAGCTGGTGGAGTACCCTGGATGCTGATGCCTGTGAGATCCCCATGATATTCCCAGTTGGCCTTTGGAAGGTACCTGTGGCTAGTGTTCTCAAGCTTGCACATACCTTCGTGTCCATTGGGATGGGTTCCCCTCTGTTACTTCTGGCTCTGAGGCATGGCCGGCACAGCTCAAAATGTTGCTGTACCAGTACTGCTATTGTGGGGCCTTTGGTGTTGACTTACGCTTGTCTGCCCTGATTCATCTATTGCCCTTTACTTCTATTCTCAACCCGATTCTCCTCCCATTGTCAGGCATGCATCCAGCTGATGCCTTTCTTGTTTTGTTTTTCCACAACCCAGGATTGTGTTGGGAAATGTGTTATGTAGCTGATCTACAGCAAGTTTGCTTTGTTCTGCTGTGACAGTTCTCTTTTTTTTTTTTTGCTGTACGGCACCTCCCCTTTCCTTTTCTGCAGGTAGTTGCTAGCAGCCTTGTTAGCTGTTGTCTATGGCCCACTGTAAGTTTCTAGGTGTTAATTACTCATTTGTACTCCAATTACCATGCAGCAGCATTTCCTTATTGTCTTCCCGTAACCTTCCTGTTTCACCTAAGTTGCGCTCCATGCACGCCCAGTTTCCGGCTTTTGAGTGCGTTTTCATCCACGTTCACATGCACTTTTGGTCACCTAGTGTGCTCTCAGCTAATCATAGCTATGGCTAGGTACACACCCCTATCCTGCAGCTTTGCTTAGCAACAGGCAACCTGGATTACCAATGCTCCAATGTGCTTACAGCTACGGTGGCGCACACCTCTCATGATGTCATGTTTACCTCCAGGCCACTCCTCGGTGTTGTACTGCTGTGCCATGTGGTGCATCCTTATGCTGGCAGGACGTTTGTGATTCAGTATTACTTGACTCAAAACCATTGACTTTTATGGCGAAGTCATGATTTGTGTTACATTGCAGTTTATGACATCTAAATATATTCTCCTTGTGTTCACGTTTGCACACCCATACACTGTGGTAGTACTTTGCGTTAGTGTGGCCATGACATTAAATGTTGTTTTTTATGTGTTGTGCATGTTTTTTTTTATGCCATTGGCTGTATATTTAGCCATTGGCATATGTTAACATTGTAATATGTAAGTTTGGTCCGGTTTCATGGTTCGGATGTTCTGTTTGAAAAAATGTAAACCTTTTTTTGGTATACATTTCTGCATGCTTACGCTACACCTGCACCACTTCATGAATCGCTACATACCTTCATTTGCATGCTACACTGCTGTACATGGGGTAATTAGCATAGATGCACCAGGAGCTGCACAGCTCTGGGGTACGCTGGTAGTGCTCGTGGAAACAGCTCTTACCTGAATCGCTCGACGGCCATATTTGGCACTAGATCGCCGACGCCACTCTGGTGCATGGCACAAGCTTCATGAATCCCATGGAGCATTAATCTCGTACCTATGAAGCACTGAAAAATTAAACGCTGAAATACTACTAGAAAAACAGCCTACCCATCTATGTCAAGCACAGTTCTTCATTAGCACTCTTCAAGAAAAATCTTGATGAGTGGATGGGAAATAGGAATACACTCTGGGGATCACTTCTGTGTCTCTGCTCGACAGTGGCATAGGAAAATAACTTTCTTGGGTGGCATAAGCCAGGGAACCTTGTTGGCTAGGCTAACGTAGGCCCTTGGGCGATAGCCTAGTACCTACCTATGAACCTAAGTGCACTGATACACTCAAGTTCAGTACATTTGGCATTTCAAGGCAATGTGAGGAAGAACTGTCTGATTTGAGGTCAGTACACAGTTACAAATGAAATTAAAATGTTTATCAGTCATAAAAGCAGTGAAAAAAATGCAATGGTTAGATTTTAAATGCAAATGCAAAACTGAGCAGGATAGTGATAAGCAGGTAAATCAGAGATATACATGAGTGGCATCAATACAGTGTTCTTAGGATCACAGGATCATGGAAAATACAAGACCATTAACCATTTACACCTTGCCAGTACCCACCCTCAGATAAACCTCCTGTCAAAACGAGGGTCACACCAGTAAAGCCAGGAATTAATTTGTGAATCCCCTTGTTCTGTTTATCTGTGGGTTAAGATTTTGAGTTCATTCAATGTGTTTATTATAGCTGCGTGCTTTATCGTATCGAATGCTGTAGCGAGTTCAAGATACACTATGTGTACACCCTGAAGAACCATCTCAAAGAAGTCTGCAAGATTCATTAGATATCTACTCTTGACAAAGACAAACTGCCACGGGTTGAGTCTGATAAGATTTTTCATATCATAGTCAATTAGGTTCATAATGATGCATTCCATTGCTTTGCATATAATACTTGTTAGGCTGATAGGTCTGCAATTCCTGGGGTCTGAGGTGGGGCTACCCTTGTTGAGTGGCATTACAACAACAGTGTGCCACTCCTGTGGGATAATCCAATTAATCAGCCTAGGTTGAAGATTTTGAGGAGAGGGTCTGCCAATGCTTGCTTAGTACTATTAATTAGGCAGTCTTGTACATTGTCAGGCCCCTTAGATGAGATATTTTTCATTTTTGAGATTAGCTTCAGTATGTGTTCTCTCATGATGATTGGTGGTATGATTCCATCAGGGATAGGAGGTTTGAAATTGATGTCTCGGGTGAAGTTGGCATTTAATTTATTAGCCAGTATGTTAGCGATATCCAATGGATCTGAGTAGCTGTACCATTTAGAATAAGCTCAGAATAAATTTGAGTATTATTTGTTACTTTTTTGACATAACTAAAGGAGAATTTGTGGTTGTCTTTTGGCTTCTGTGGCTAGACTGAATTCATGGGATGCTTTTGTTATTTGTATGTCCATTTTAATCTTCTTATCTAGCTGTTTGATGTTCTCCTTAATTTGGCAATCATTTATTCTGCTATATAGTTTAGAATTTTCTATCTTCTATTATATAGTTTATTAATGCAAGAAGATCACCACACTTATTGGCTTTTAAACTTATTGGTCTATATTTGGTGGGAAAATTCAACCTGATACATTTTAGATGAAAGTAGAACTTTTCTGCATAACTCTTAGCATTATTGACATTAGATAATAGTATATATAGATTTGTGCTAATTTGTCATGATAGTTGATGAATTTTGGACCTTTGACGTTCTTGATTTTCTTAATTTATGTGGTAGAAATAATAAGGGCCCTTCCAGTTGAATGATATGCTTGGAATTATACATACCAGTGGGGCATTGTATTCAGTGATGGCTCTGATAAGGGAAGAGTATAGCGATAAGATGAATTATTTGAATCTTGAAAATATTCCCTTGAAAATGAATTGGTCCAGACAGAACAATTTCCTGACAATGGTAGGAACATGATGAGAGAGTGCTTCACAAACAAGTACTCAGATCTCGTATTACCATAGCTGGCTGAAGAAAAGTAACATTTACAGTATATGAGGTTAAAAGCAAAAAAAGTATATAATGTTGGAGCAGCTGTTTTGCTAAATGCTGATAACCTCAAAGCAAAAAACGTAGCATAAGACCATTTTCAATACACCAGTTGCTTTTTAGAGCAGTTTAGTATCAGTGGATGAGTAGATAGCAAACTTGGCCATTTCTGAGATATTGTTGTGGTTGTCTGAAAAAATAAATGACAGTGACAGGACAGGGCCCAGCACAGGTCACTGTGGCATTCCAGTAGTTACAGTTTTACATTTGGAGAGAATACCAGCAACTTTCACAAATTGGGATCTGTTGGATAGCCATTTTGCAATCCAGTGGACAATGTAGGAGTTTACCTTAAGTTTATCTAGTTTTATAATAACATCAGCATGGAGGAGGGTGAGAAGAGCCTTGTCCAGGTCAAGATAAGCAGCATGCATGGAGTGACCACAGTTTGCAGCCTCTTTCATTTTTTTAAATAGGTTTACTAGGTTCAGGAGGCATGGTCTGTCCTTCACCAAACAAAGTGTGTTGTGGATCAGTTAAGTTACTTGTGTCTCATAAATTAGTTTTTCTGTGATGCATTCCATGGCTTTACATATAAAGCTGGTGAGGCTGATGAGCCTAAAATTAGCTAGGTCTGTAAAGGGGCCACCCTTATGTAGGGGATTCACAGTGGCTGTCCTACATACTTCAGGAACAAACATTGTGGATAGGCTAAAGTTGAACTGTTTAAGACAGGGCTCACATAGTGCATTCCTGACAATGATGAGAATTCATCCTGCTGTGCTATCTAGTCTCATCTATTACCTATAGCCATTGACAGGTTGTCTCAAACTTGTTCCAAGGTGATTCAATGGAAACTAAATTTTCAGGGACAATAGGGACAACAATATGGATAGGTGGTAATGCAGCTGTTTTTAGGACCATTAACACTTTTGGAAATCACATAAGTGGACATTTATTCCACATTAGAAAGTTAAATAAAAATCAGTTTTAACTAAACATATTGCAGAAGTGTCTGATGAATATATATTTTTTTTAAATTTCAGGAAGCATATGTTTTAAATAAGTCATTAACAGGGACATTATTATCAGAGCTGTCATGAAATTATGAATTTTGTGTGTGCTTAAAATGCCCAGAAATCAAAACTGCACCATCAGCATAAAAATGTAAGTGACTTTGAGAGTGATCAGTAAGAAGGTTATTAATATATAAGAAAAACAGGAGAGCTCCAAGGACAGAGCCTTGCTAGATGCATTTACAGTGTGTATCAGAATATGAATTATATCATTTCAGAAGAAATTATGACAATGTTATTGGTAAGGCAGTTTTTGAACAAATTGCATACTATGTCTGAAAAACAGCTTGATACACATTTATGAAGGAGCAAGTCATGATTTGCATAATCATTTTTGCAGGTCAAGAAACAGTGCTAGTGAAAAGACCATATTCCATATTGAATCTGATTTGGACTGTAAGAGAAGAGATTGTTGCAGTAGTGCTGTATTTATCTCTAAAGCCATGCTGCTTATCTGGGAGACTATTGTATGTTTGAATTTATTCCAAAATGTGTTGGTAAATAATTTTCTGTAATATTTTAGCAAGGGAAATGCATTAGAAATAGGTCTAAAATCATCTGCAGATGAAGAGTTGCTATCCTGAGAAAGAGAAGTGATGAGGGAGTGTATAAAACTATGGGGAAAGGTATTATGATAAAGGAAAGATTAAAGATAAAAGCCTGGGGTTTGCACAGATATCAGAACCATAATGGAGCAGTTTTCAATGTATGCCATATGGAAATAGGACTTGTGGATGTAATTTGTGCTGTTAAGAAGAGATTTAAGTATTTTAGAGGCAACAGATTTAAAATAAATGAAAGCTTATAGATGACACTAGGGGAAAGAGTTGTCGGGGTGGAGGGTGTGATAGTTTTTAAAGTAATGGAATACCTGAGGAGGACAGAATTTAGGTTTGGTCATATTTGTTTAAGGAGATCTCAAGTCTGAGTTGTGATGAATGGATTTAAGCTTTGGAAAGATTTTGAAAGAGCTAATGGTTTTAATAGTATTCCAGAAAGATCTGGGTGATTGAGTTTGGTGCTTTGAATGGCCCTATTATAGAAGAGAATGGCCTTGTTTTTTGATCTGGCGTGCATTTTTAAACTACAGTACTTACTGTAAGCTGCAGTATCATTTATGTTTATTTTCTATATATTTTAGGTATTTTGTATCTCTAATTAATTTTTTAGGTATTCGTGTCTGGCAGTTAGTACAGGGGATTAAGGCTATGAAAAAGTCACATGATCGGGCAGTGTAAATGGGTCACTGTTGAAAAGGAATACTCTTGTATAGTGGACTTATCAGGCAAACAAATACATATTATAAAAATCAGTGGTTATCCGGTAAGTATTGTAGTCCTTTATTTTGACATTATTAGATTAAACAATTTGTCTTAGATAGTGTGCAGATCTACAGTGGAGTCTAGTTTATGATTTTGGGGTCTTAGTGGATGGCTGTGGGTAAGGTTTCATGTATAATTCTTGTGTAAAGTATTATAGGTAGAAATTTTGGGGTTTGAAAAGACCAATGTTGAAGAAGAGGGCAATGCTCACTTCAGGCAGAGAGGGAATATTTGTAAGTTTGTAAGTCTATTAGTGATTGTAGAGATGAGAGATTAATAGTGGAAGCATTTAGTGAATTGTGATTAGGCCTAGTACTAATTGTTACTAACTGAGTAAGACTGAGCAGTGAGAGTAAATAACTAAGAGATGTTTTATGGTAAGTTCCTGGTACTTTGTACAATTAAATGTTTTTAAGAGTGCATTTCATATTATGGACAGATCAGAAGAGAGCGGGATGAAGACAATGTCTAGAAACTTCTTAATGTGGCCACTAAGAATAATTTTGAAGAAGGTTTCCATTGTAACTTGTGCCATTTTTTTGAATTACTGACTGCAACAAATGATGGAGATATACTGGTAGTCTTGTATACTAAAGTGAAAATGCCCCAACTTTTATAATTTGTTGAAGCAAATGCCTAAGAAAAAAAAATACAGGAATTTGTAATTGAAAGAGAGATATAAGTTCTATGTTTAAGCTGTAATTCATTGACACCTAACATTTTGGACAGATAATAGTTAAGATAGAGTTTAAGATTAGCTAATTTACTGTTAAGGCTGATAATGTTTATGTGGACTATGGATATTTTGCGCTAGGCTGTTGTGAAGGTATTGAGTGTACTTTACACTGGGCTTTGATTCAATGTTGCCACATAAATTAATGAGAAACATACCAATGAACATGGAGGTTTTAATGTTCTGAACAAGAGCCTGTAGGAGGAAAATATTTGAAGATGATTTGTAAATTGGCTTAGTGAAGATTTTTATACAATGAGGGTATGCTTTAATGCACAAGAGATACCAAATAGGAACCTTCACTTGAAGGTAGATATTAACAGTCTTTTTTTGAAAATTTGAACATGTGAGTTATAGGATGAGGGTATGAAAGGGAAAGAAGAAGAAGCACAATGGTGCAGATTAAAGGTGCAGTAATTATGGAAGTGAATATTGAGAGTACTATGTAATAGGGAAGAAATGTCCAAGGTTAAAGTAGAATGAGTATGACGAGGTTGAAGAAAAGTTAGTAAAGATACATTTAAAGATGAAGAAGTGTAGAGAAATAGTATAATGGTTCAGGGTGGGTGTGAGGTAGAAGTGTAATGCACACACACACACACACACACACACACACACACACACACACACACACACACACACACACACACACACACACACACACTCATAAAACTCAGATCCTTGTGTTGAGGCACAATAGTTTTTCAGCCTTGGGGTAAGAAACTGAGATCCCTCATAAAATCCTCCAAAGCTAGTTACGAAAATAAAATTGCCAAAGATTCCAATCCAAAGACAACCACAAGGCATTCTATAACCATGTCAAGAATCTAAATGGCAATGCTCTGATCTGCTCTGAGCTAAAGCAGAATGGCATTAAATATACTGATTCCAAGGATATTGCCAATATCCTGGCAGATCGATTCAGTGCCAACTTCACCTCTCTCTCACCTCCTAAATGGCCCATCTCAATACCGGAAGATTGCCAAATTCTGGTAATAATGGCCACACAGGCAAAAAATGCACTCTCTAAAGCTAAGAATACAGCATCCATGGGACCAGATGACATCCCGGGCTGTGTACTACATGAACTACAATATGAACTGGCACCTCACCTAAGTGTTATGTTTAATCATAGCCTCACCTCAGGTTTCATGCCCACTGAGTGGTGCAGAGCTACAATTATCCCACTCCACAAGGGGGGATCCTCCTTGGATCCCGGAAACTACTGTCCCATCAGTCTGATGAGCCTTATCTGCAAGGCCATGGAGTGTATTATCATGGAACTTATAAACAAAGACATTGGCAACCTTCAAACACTGGACCCCACCCAGTTTGGGTTTGTGAAAGGCCGATCTTGTCTCCTGAACCTGACTGACTTCTTTGAATCAGTCTCCAGAGCCATGGACAAGGGTAAGGTGGTCCACACAGCCTATCTAGACCTTGCCAAGGCCTTTGACACCATCCCCCACTCTGGAATCATAGATAAACTTACTAAGCTGGGCATTAATCCCTACGTCACCCAATGGGTTGCTAACTGGCTTACTGATAGAACCCACACTGTAAAAGTAGCCGACTCCAAATCCAGCTCCAGACAAGTGAAAATGGAGTACCTCAGGGTTGAGTCCTGGGACTGCTCTTGTTTGGCATCTACTTCTCTGAAGTACAGGCCAACACTAAGAGACTCTGGCTAACAAAGTTCGCAGATGACTGCAAACTGGGAGTCATTGTTGAATCTCCAAATGATGTGGATACTCTACAAAAGGGCCTTACAGAAACAGATGCGTGGTGCCAGAGCCATGGGCTCAAGCTCAATGCCAAGAAATGTATAGTTATCCCCTTTGGGAAAAAACATGTACCTGTGAATTACCATATAGGTGGCAGTACACTAAACACCAAAGTGTGATAAGAGACTTAGGGACACAGGTGGACAGTGGTCTCACCTTCGATAACCACATCACCACAACAGTCAGGAAATCCTTCTATGTGGCACACCTCATCACTAAGGGCTTTTCATCCAGAAAAAAGGAGGTCATTGTCCCGCTGTACTCATTCCTCATTAGACCCATTATAGAATACAACACCCTGTTTGGTATGTACCTCTCAAGACATCTGCAACAACTGGAAAGGCTGCAGAAATACTTCACTAAAAGAATCACAGGCTTAAAGCAGATGCCCTTTGCTGACCGCCTTAAAAAACTCCAGCTATACTCTGTCGCATATCATCTACTCAGAGGCGATCTCTGCTTAACATACAAGGCCATGTCAAACCCAGAGCTGTTGGACATGCTACACTTAAAGAAATCCCACTCCCTCAGAGCCACACGCTCCAGGGATCTAAACCTTGTCATCACAATGAACAAAACATGCTGGAGGGATAGGTTCCTGACCCAGAGACTCCCCAGACTCTGGAATAGATTGCCCATACATGTCAAGCAGAGTGCCTCTTTGGCCCTCTTCAAAAGGAACCTTGACGATTGGATGGGAGGAAGGAAATTCACCCCGGGGATCACGTCAGTCGCCCTGCTAGACAGGGATCCAGGGAAGTAAATAGTGTGGTAAGAAATAGCCAGGGGAATTGTTATGGCTATGCTTGTATAGGCCCTAGGGCTGATAGCCTAGTAACCTATGAACCTATGAACCTATGAATGTTTCCTGATTTTTTAGGATTCTCAGCCAACAGCTTTATAAAACTATTTTGTGAGAAGATAAACAGAGGTTGTGAGTACTCTATTATAGAGTAACAATAGATTGATATAAATAATGATTGCTGAAGAGAATATAGATTGCAATGTTTTAGACAAAGGTATTACATTTTTTTAGAAACTAAGTTAGTACATTTAATATGTTTGGCCATTTGAATTAAAAAGCTAAAGAAGATGTGAAATGACTAATTATGAATTAGAAAGTATAATGTGTATGAACTAGAATAGTAAATTAATAATTGCTTATGAAAAGTAAATTGATATATGAATGCTGTAAGTTATCAAAGAGTGCCACAGCACAAACAGAAGTATGGGTTTTTATATAACAGTGAAATCAGAGTATGAATTCACTTAGTAACTTAGTCTGAGTGACAAGATAATTGTAAATATTTTGTATTCATTTGCAGAGAGATTAGTAAATGTAGGTAAACAGCAATAGATATGCCTTTAACTAGTAGATCATAGGAGCGATATGAGAAGTGGGAGTTGTACAGTGGAGTACAGGAAGTATAAAGTTAATTAACCTGGAGTGGGTGGGAGTACAGCAGGAGGAGAATGGAGCAGGATGCAAACAGGGAATCACTAGAAGCTGAAGTGCCCAGCGGTAAGTAATCTAAAGCATAAACATAATACTGTAGACAAGCAATCTTAGAGGCAAGGGGACCATGCTTTTGTGCCACAAATGAGAACTCCAAATTGTTAAATGCCCCAGGTGATAGAGAAGTATTTACAGAGAGAGTAATCTATGAGTAAGGGTGAAGGAAGGCAGAATATTTATTTATTTATGTATTTATTGACTGAACCAGATAGGTAGTTAAGAATTTTAGATACCATTATGATTCCCTGGAACCATACAGCATAGTTAGTTTAAATTAAACATGTACAGAACTATTAACTATTCAGTGCTGCTGTACCATGACTAGTATATAAAAGATACTTTAGGGAGGTAAACATTATGGAAGAGAATGAAGCAATGTTAAACAATGAACAGCAGAAGGGCTGGATAGAGTATCCATGGAAGAAACTATCTACCAGAAGTTAATTATGTGTAGTGGAGTGATTCAACCTGAAGACAGAGCAACAGGGTGACACAGGTTATAGGCAGGTTTTTGGTTAATGCATTGTTTAGCAACACTAGATGCTGTAATGATTCAGAATAGAGTGACTGTGGTTAATAGAAACAGTCCATGCAGTGCTTGTTCCTTGATTCGTCAAAGTGGGGAGTACAATGCTACAATGATTTGTCTGTTAAAGGTGTGCCTTTTTGTACGGCCTGCCTGACCTCTAGGTACACTTAAGAAACTATAACACCTGATGTAACAAGGAGTCTTGCCCATGTCTTCAGGTTGGAGGAGGACACCTGGATGCCAGTGCAAACAATACAACATAGCACATTTAGTAGAGGGAACTTGAATGCCAATACAAACAAAAACATCATGCTTGTAATGCTTGTAATGCATTCCAGTTATTGCATAAAACAAACTAACAATCCTAAACAAAATCAATGAATTATTAAAATATATTTTAATAATCAATGAATTATTAAAATATATTTTTGGCAATGTGACTACAGAAATGATGGAAACAGTGTTAAGTCATAACATTCTAAACTGAATTTATATGATTCACCCCAAAATAAGAAAAAAAGCAGTAGTATGCATTTATGAATTTCATTTCTATATTTATATACTCCTATATACTCATTTATTACATTTTGATGAGTAAATAGGTTCCACTGGAATAAGAGTCACTTTTACCAGAGAAAAGAGTTCAGAGACTGAAGAACCTTTGTTGATCAGCTTATACTGCTCAATCTCTTAGAGCAAGAAATATGAACAAAACCATAAATACTGGGGAGGAACAAAGGTCCAAAAATAGGGACAATTTTTAAATACTGCTGGTACAACCTTAGAAAGTTGACAGCATAACAGATTTTGCATTAGCATGAATTTTCTAAAGAGAATAAAGCTTGAAACTCAAATGTCTGTCATTATTTTCTGATTTAATATTTAACACCTTGCCAGTGATTTGCCAGAAAACTACAATTTTATGAAAAACAAACTAAAAATATGAGGCAAAAATCTGGACATTCTACAAAAATGTGTACAGCTGAGAGGTATGACTGCAGACTATCCTGCTGGGAAGAAACATGGGTCTAAATCACTTTGTTGAACACTTACTTTGTCGAACATTTATTCATTGAACTTTATCCATGAAACACCATTTCAGCCAATGGTTATATCATTGAAATGTTTTCCTAGTGAAAGAAGCTACTTGGCCACCAGAGCAATTGTAAAACGGCATTATTTTAAATTCTTCAATGTGGGGGGCTGCCCCCCCCCCACACCAATTATATATGCCAACTGTGAGATGGCAAAACATTGGGGAAAAGGGAAAATTTGTAACAAAGGCCAACTGACTCCCTTCCCTGGGAAAAAGTTTCGATGATGTAACCGTTCGCTGAAATGGTGTTCAATGGATAAAGTTTGATGAATAAGGGTTTGTCAAAGTATGTGTTCAACAAAAAGATATAGACCCAAGAAACATTACCATAGTATCTTAGAATAGCTGATGTACACAGTTTGTGCAATTATTAAGTATGGTCTTTGTCGCAAGATCATTGTGTGCATTAGCTTAAAGCATAACTGCAAAATATTGATGTCTAAAAAGAGGCACTGGCAAGGAAAAGAGAAGGCACCCAACAGAAGTTTGGTGTGACAATACAGGTGTGAGACCATGTCCAGCAATGCAGAATAAACTACAGCAAGAGACACCTAGTCACAGAAACACAGAAAGGCTTCTACATGTGCAGGTGTAGAGAAATATGGGGCATGATACACACTCACAGTGACAAGCACAATGGTATCAATATAGGCAGGCTATAAAGAATGTCAAATAAATGCCTATTCAGAGACTGAAGCATATGTTCAAAAAACAGTGCTGTGTATGCTACAATAGGCTACTTGGCATCCTGGGAACAGTATTAGAGACAAACTTATGTCATGCGCTAATCTAATCTAATATACAGAATGCGTGTATGGTTTGCATGGTCTACAAGACGTATTCCTTGTTAACATTACTACATATGGACCGAGGAACATATCTAAGGAAACACAACAACACAGTGATTTTCCCGGCTGTAGGCATCAATATAAATATCTCAGCTCAGGACAAAAGTTAGCATAGAGGCTCAAATGTGACTGGTGAATAGCAACATATTTCCACATATTTCACATACAATACGAAAGCAAGTGGCTACATACATGCATATGATCCCTGCAAGTAACTTGCAGGATTCCAGAGAACTGGAGGGCTGAAATAATGGCTGGGCACAGATAAGATGATTTAACTGAAGGGAAAGCAAGTCTGAGGTGTAGAGCATCAGTATAAAGTAAGCATGAAGAGCATGCATAGGAGAGTTCAATAACGACAATGGCTACATAGATATGCATGTAGTGGCAATACTGTATATAATAAGTGAAGGAGTATAACTGTGTTAATCAATGAGAAATTATAATATGCTGTAAAAGCAGGATGATGTATGTGATAGGGCAGCACGTGAATGCAGCACTACAAAACGTGAAACTCAAATGTTAGCGGTACAAGGCAAGAGGGTGATAAATTCATGGAATCATATCTTGTCTTATTTTTCAACTGTTAAAGAGATATCCTTGATGGTCCATCTCCATCACCAGATTGCTATACTATTGCATTTTCTAGCCATTGTGCATCTTACTCACTGGCATCTATAAACTGTTGCAGGTGGTACCTCCTGCATAGCATCACACACGACAGCACTGTTCCTTCACCAACATTCACTTTTAGGAACCGAACTACAAGAACTGACTGCAAGTTACTGGACTTTATCCACCTCATCAGCTTGCCCTCAGATCTGGGGATGATCACCAGCACAAACTCCAACAACAGTATAAAAAACCAAGAAATTAACTAACCACATCACTGGCAAACTGTCCACAAAACACGATTTTTGCACTAAGACAATTTATTCATTTATTGATTAAGCACTTTCATCCTTACCAGACTTCATCAGAGCAGATACAATGTGATCAAAAATACATTTAAATCCTATGCAATTAAGTTACAACAATACTACTATCCATTAGGTCACTTTCAATAATTCAACACTGTGGTAAAGCCACACCCCTGACATTCTATTTTGTATTCTGTCCAATACACTTTTTATGCTAACTGTTTCATTCAGTCCTGGGAATATTGTGGAATTTAGTTTCAACTGCCAGCACAATTCCTTTTCCTCTAATACATTTTCCAGGGGCCACCTCTTGGATGAATTTTCATTTTTCAAGTTCCAGAAATTTAAATCCTTTAAAATTTTTACAAACACAAGAATGTTTTGCTAGTGCATTTGTCATCACATTTCTATTAATTTCATAGACATGTTCATATACCCTTTTTCCTAAGGCTCTATTAGTTTTACCTACATAATAACTTGAGCATTCCTGACATACTGCATGATATACTATCCATGTCATGTTGCAATTACAATATTCTATACTTTTAATTCTAAACTTTACCAGTACACCTTGTATAGGAGTAGCCTGGGTCTAATGTGGCAGTATTGTAAATAACAGATGTTCATGATGCCTGGCATTGCCTGAAGTTGAAAAGAGCAAGCAATGGTTTCCAATAACATACATCAGTACCATTATTAGTGCATAAATACATACAATATGTCAATATCGATATAAATAGTTCCTATTTCTGTGGAAAAGTCTTTGTTAATGTTTCATAAATAATAGAGATTTCTGTTTTACCATTAGTAGGATCTGTAAAATAAGCAGTTCACCAATGAAGCAGCATCTTCTTCCAAATGGCACTAGTAGGTATAGAGGTACCCAGCAATTGCTCTATACGAGCAGCCTAACCTGAACCATGAGGCAAACTGTAACCTAGTCTGGCCACTTAATGCAAAACATAGTGGCAACCTCCCTATGAGCTGCACTAATGGAAGCACTGACGGGCAAAGCTCTTACAGAACTGCAATCTCATATGGCTGTAAAAGTGCATGGATATGGAAACTGGTACATGCATAAACTGCCTGCGCTGTGGAATGTGCAGCAATAGTATTACAGGACAGCTACCATCACATCATGGATGCCAACATGCATACAGCCATGGAAAAAGATAATGCATATGGGAGATTATCCTGCAAGCATAGAAATAATGTCAGGACCCCAAAGGGTACAAAGCTGTTTCAGTCACCTGGCCCCTAGCTTAATAACCTGCCATAGGCTTTTACACTGGACACATATTCCTCCATTATATGTAGTAGGATCAAAGAGGAAGGGAATGACATGCATTGTCACTGTTCTTAACTGCAGAAGCTCAAATTCAGCATATTCATATACTGCCAGTTTCACTGTTCCCTTCCCACAGTATACACCATGAGCATTACATGGCCCAAAGTTATTTATTTATTTTTTTTATTAATTTATTAGCTTATAATTCACAAAAAAACTCTTTTAGGTGCAATCCACAAGCATTATTTGGTTAAATTATTTAAATAAAGTCAAATAGTTTTGGTAATAGAATTTGAAGGACTCATACCCAAGGCTACTAGATGAAGCTTGTTAGTAGCTCACAAATTCACCCTCCAAACTGGAGTAGTGTACAACAAAATAAGCAGCTATTTAGTATCTTGAAGTGACAGGAGGGACAGTGTAAGACGGGAATATGTCATATCACTGCATTCCATACAGTAAAATGATTCTTTTTCTTCCGGCTTTTCCCGGTCAGGGGTCGCCACAGCAGATCACCTGTCCACTCATGATTGGCAGTGGAGTTTTATGGTGTCGAGTCTTCTCCTTCTTTTGGCTTTCCCGTTTAGTGGTCACCACAGCGGATCACCTGTCCGCTCATGATTGGCAGTGGAGTTTTATGGTGTCGTGTCTTATACAGTAAAATTATATACTATACATAATATAGATATAAGTTTCATATGTGTAAACGTGACAGTAAACAATTAGCCCTATACCTGAAACTGTTCTTAGGTTCAGAAGGCAAGGATATGTGACATTTGACATATGACAAAGTGTGAAAAAGTATGTTGGTTTATCATCCTGCTGTGTAAGTGGCAGGCAATACATCAAAGGCTTTAAAATATAACAGTTAATATGCAGCACTTATAGTGACAAAGTGAACCAGGGTCAGGGAGATGAGACAACTGAAATATATCCATAAGTCTCCAACCAAAGTAGCAATAGTACAATCACACAGAGCACACATAAGCTAGCCCGTTACAATGTGCGACACACACATTGTTAACACTGATGCTAAACAGCAGCTCAAAAAGCAGTTACTTACTGTATGATCATGACAACCTGTTTATGATATTATAGTAAAGCACATATTTTCATATGCTATAAAATAAATGAGTAAAAAGTAACTTCGCTGTAGTAAGGTGCAGGCATCTGAACAGCATTATAATGGCTTTGTTAAAATGAGCTTTTCAATAACACCTACTGAAATGAAGACAAAACAGAAGGTCAGTAGGAAGACAGTAATTGATTTTCAGACTGCATTTTTGTCTCATACACAAAATATGTTTATCAGATTTATCAGGTGAGATCTGACTTTACAATCATAGCAGGAAGTCAGCCAACTAACTCTACTTTCTGGAGAGTAGAGGTTTAAATGTCAACACAAAGCTACAGAGAAATGTATAGCAGCCTATAACATATGGCAAGCATTTTTTTTAAGTTCACTTTGAACATACCCCTCACAGAGCCTAGAAGTTGACCCAAACTGTCTTTGTTCTCTTGTTGTCTGCTGACTACTCTGACAAGCACCCAGCTGTCATATAATGCAGAAGTGGATAACTATATCTGCAAAAATGCATATATTTGTTTTCAAGACATGCTGCTTTAGGATGCAGACATATAATTCTCAGTATGAAAATTCTTCAAACTACCAGAAATTGTTCCATTTAGATAACTCACTAGATAAATAGAAGCTGGGAAGCCAGAAATTTGATCTATTCATCTCTATAAAGAGAATAGTCAAACAGAAAAAAGTACAGTGAGCCACATCCTCATAAGTTGTTGTGGAAAGAACCTTGACATCATTTAATAGTTGTACTTTTCATGGTGTTAGAAAGAAAGTGACAGTAGAAGGATGTTTAGGAAGAGCTGTGAGCATAGAAGGTACTTTTTATTTATTTGTCTTTTGTTCTTTACTTGGGCAACAACAAGAAGAGTAGCTCTTATAGATAATTTTGAGTTAGAGGCAATAAATGCAAAATTGAAACAAAGCAGAGCTCATCTCAGGAAGTTAAAAACAAGACACCTTTATTCAACTTAATAACCACATGCACAAGCTTTCACTCTAAAGGTACTCCTTGTGACATGTAGAGATGCATGTTTGACTTTGCTATGCACGTGTCAGAACACAGGCAAGAGTCAAGCACTTAGTGGAATCTTGCCAACTCCAAGAATGTGTTCTGATTTCTTTAGGAAGGCAGTTCCAGTTAGAAGGTCCTAAACATGAGAAGGCATTTTAACCTGCTGTATTTTGAAAATGAGGGCAGATGAAAAGGATTCCTTCATCCTTACTGTCTCTTAGTAGGCAAGACTATTCCCTGAATGGTAGTTTGGATCTAAAAGGAGGACTACACTCTAGTATTAGTATTCTAAAGATGAGACAACTCATGAGAACTTGCTGCTCATACAATGCCTTTTTTAGGAAAAGTCTACCTTCTGGGAATTTTAACAAAGTAAAAAACAAATGTCTGCAGTAAATTGTAATGTGAACATCAAGACATCACTATTCAATGTCAGAAGTCTAAACAATACATTTTCAAATCTGGATACTGTCCAGCAACTTGAACACATCTACATCTGAATTAGTTCTGAGGCATAGTTTTAACTGAAAACATGAATCCCTCCTTACCTCGTTTCATTGCCAATCACTCATTCAGACATGCTGGAAACTGCAGAGCTCTCTCTGTTCCTGAAACAGAACTCAGTGAGTTTCAAATTAAAACAAGAAAAATAACCAGTTAATACATCATACATGTTATTTGTCACACCATTTATCTCAACAGTAGATCACTATAGATTTCTAAATTTGCTTACTGAACTAGTCAGAAATAAAATATACGTATATACAGTGGATATAAAAAGTTTACACACCCCTGTTAAAATACCAAGTTTTTGTGATATAAAAATTAGACCACAGTAAGGCATTTCAAAACATTTCCCCACCTTTAATGTGACCTATAACCTGTACAATTCATTTGAAAAACAAACAAATCTGTTAGGGGAAAAATATAAAAAAATAAAAAATGTACAATAACCTGGTTGCATAAGTGTGCACACCCTTAAACTAATACTTTGTTGAAGCACCTTTTGATTTAATTACAGCATTCAGTCTTCTTGAGTAGGAGTCTATCAGCATGGCATATCTTGACTTGGCAATATTTGCCCACTCTTCCTTGCAAAGGTGCTCCAGATCTGTCAGATTGTAATGACATCTCATGTGCAAAGCCCTCTTCAGGTCACCCCACAGATTTTCTATTGGATTTAGGACTGGGCTCTGGCTTGGCCATGCCAAAACTTTAATTTTCTTCTGTTGAAGCCATTATTTTGTTGATTTGTATGTATGCTTGGGGTCATTGTCATGTTGAATGGTGAAATTCCTCTTCATCTTCAGCTTTCCAGCAGATGCCTGAAGGTTATGGGCCAAAAGTGACTGGTATTTGGAACTGTTCATAATTCCCTCCACCTTGACTAAAGCCCTAGTTCCAGCTGAAAAAAGGCAACCCCAAAGCATGATAATGCCGCCACCATGCTTCACCATGGGATGGTGTTCTTTTGGTGATGCAAAGTGTTGTTTTTGTGTCAAATGTAGCTTTTGGAATTGTGGCCATATAGTTCAGCCTTGGTCTCATCAGATCATAACACATTTTCCCACATGCTTTTGGGAGACTTGATGTATTGTTTTGCAAATTTTAGCTGGGCTTGGATGCTTTTCTGTGTAAGAAAAGGCTTCCGTCTTGCAACCCTACCCATAGTCCAGACATATGGAGAATATGGGAGATTGTTGTCGCATGTAGTACACAACCAGTACTTGCCAGAAGTTCCTGCAGCTCCTTCAGTGTTGCTGTAGGTCTCTTGGCAGCCTCCCTGACCACTTTCATCTTGTCTTTTCATGAATTTTGGAGGGAAGTCCAGTTCTTTGCAATGTCACTCTTGTCCCATATTTTCTCCACTTTCTGATGACTGTCTTCACTGTGTTCCATGGTATATCCAATGTTGTGGAAAATTTCTGTACCCTTCTCCTGACTGATATCTTTCAACAATGAGATCCCTTTGGTGCTTTGTAAGCTCTCTGCGAACCATGACTTTTGCTGTAGCAAGCAACTGAGTAAATGTCAGGAAAATCCTATAGGACAGTTGAACTTTATTTGGGGTTAATCAGAGTCTCTTTACTTGATGGCATATGTGTACCCAAGAAGACCGAACGTTGTAATTAAATCAAAAGGTGCTTCAACAAAGTATTAGTTTAAGGGTGTGCACACAAAGTATTAGTTTAAGGGTGTGTACACACAACAAAGTATTAGTTTAAGGGTGTGCACACTTATGCAACCAGCATATTGTACGTTTTTATTTTTTATATTTTTCCCCCTAACAGATTTGTTTGTTTTTCAATTGAATTTTACAGGTTATAGGTCACATTAAAGGTGGGAAATGTTTTGAAATGATTTATTGTGGTTTCATTTTTTATATCACAAAAACCTGGCATTTTAACAGAGGTTTGTAAACTTTTTATATCCACTGAATATATATATATATATATATATATATATATATATATATATATATATATATATAAATAACTGGAGCACCTTATACCATAAAGACTGGTTTAAGTCCAAAGATTCCTAGACATAGTAAATTATAACTCCCTTGTACAAATAGTTAATCACCCACTAGAGGTCAGAATATTCAAGATCTCATCCTTACTAATATTGCACATACTTGCACTACTCCTAGAATATTCTTATCTCTGGGCAAATTCAACCATAAATCATTGTCAGTGGCATGACAGGTAGCACTTTCATCTCTGTTGCAAAAGGCTGTAGGTTCTATTCTCATACCAGGCAGATAGATTGCTGACACTGCAGTACAGCATAAGTACTTCACTCCAGAGTAAATTCCCAGGTTTCCATTGAAAAGAATCTACTAGCCTAGTGGGACTGACCTGGTCAACAAAGGATAAACAAATTTAATCATAATCTTCTCCTTTTGTTTTTTTGTTTTTAAACTCACCACAAATAACATCAATGAATTCACTGGCTTTAAAAACAAAGCTATTAAGCTATATGATAAGCTTTTCAAGTTCAGTAAAAGATTTTCAGACCATGTATATCTTCAGCTGTCACTTATGCCAATTAAATTTACTTCAAATAAACAGCATCAACCATGCAGCCCAAATCAGAGCCAAATTTATTGGGAATATAAAAATAAACCATCCTGACAGAATGTTAGTATTAATTTATAATAAAAGAAAAAATTAAAACCTGTAGAAAATTAAAATCTGCTCAGATTAAAGACTATTAAAAGGTTCAGCAACATTTGAAAATTAACATAAGGAAGTGCAAAGCAGAATACAAATTAAACTTACCGCTCAAAGCTAAGCATTATTATAAATCCTTCCTTAACTATATCAGATGATTAAGAAATAAAACACAGCAATGCTGCAATATAATTCATAACATTTCCAACTCCATTCCTAAAGATACTGCTAATATTAATGCCAGCTTCACAGCAGAAATAGTCACTAATGTTCCACAAATTCCTGAATCTTTTCTTTACCTCCCCACAAGATTATTGTTGCAAATGTCTTAACTGAACTTCCTAAAACTAAATGCATTCTCATTTGGCCCAGTCAATATGCTTAGTTGCTTAACTGACATTACAAAACATGTCTCTGAACCCCTCCTAAAACTGTCTGTTTTAATTATAACCAGAAAGCATGTTTCTGAGGTATTGAAAATGGTTATTTTTGTGCCCCCCATAATGAAGGCCCTTCCTCAGATCCCAGTGACTAGTCCCATCACCCTAAAAAGCCATAGAATATATTATATCTGAGTTTATAAACTCCAGTAAAAAAGTATTGTTGCTACAGGCTCACAAAAATATTGTTTTTTCAAATGGTTGCCATATCTATTTAAAGATCAAGAGCAAAAATGTTTTACCACTTCTTCTTACTGCAATACTGCAACCGACATGTAAACTGTGGGCTTTCTGATTCTACAGTATGTAGTTTTCATCAATGGATCAATATTTAATAAGTTATTTTTTTATGTACTGTGTTTTGAGTAGCTGTTCAATTACTTCCTGATTCTGTGTCACAGAGTGGCACCTTCTGATGATGTCATTAAAGGGAAAACAGTATGTAGTTCATTATCTCAAAGTTTTGAATTGAAGGTGGTCTTGTTATGCCAAGAACAGGAACTAATATTTTATAACATTCTTTATCGAATCTCTGTCTATTCTGATCATAATTGAGACTTACCTAAGGACTTGGTGGGGCTGCTAAATCTGATGTTTTCTGGTGCAGCATCTCCAAGACCATCCACCAGGTATTACAAGCAAGAAGCTAGATCTGACATGTAGGTAGAGCAGTATTGAGATGAAGCTATTAGACACAGGAGCTCCACCTAAAATGTGACGTTGTTGTTATACCTGTATTTTCTCCATCAAAGATGAGGGATAGGCTTGTGGAGCCACCAGCCCACCAGGGAATTATACCTGTTTCTGAAAAAAGAACACTGTCTGCCATCCTCAGATGCATTTTCAGTAATGGCTCAAGCTACACTGAAGCATGCATGTGCATGTGCCCATGCTCTCATTCTGACTGGTGAAGACTGCAATACAGCTCCTCCTCTACACAAAACTAAGTTTTGTAGGCAGTCTGGCTTCTGACCAGGTACTGACCAGGTACTTCCAATAGTACACAATAATAAATGCAGGTAGAGCCTCTGCCTTGCTAACAAGCTTAGTCACGTAAGTGAACTATTATCATTCCAGTACTAGTACAGTCAATATATATAACACAAACTTACTTTAACTTATCATTGTGGAAATTCAAATATACAGAGTTTCCTCCCTAAGAGTGGTCATCCCAGGGTCAAAAGCTATTATTAAAATGTTATTTCTGTGTTTTTACACTGTATGCCAAGCATTATTCACTTTACTAATAATCCTATCCTGATCCATTTCTTTTTATTACTTTTATTTGAATATATAGGCATTTAGTTATTTATTGATTCATTGTCTGATTGATTGATTGATTGATTGATTGATTGATTGATTGATTGATTGAGCAACTGACTAATTGTGTGGCAGTCTATGTCAATTTATGTCTATAAATCTGTTGCAGACTACAGAAAACATGCCTATCTTTCACAAGTTGTTTATTCTCCCACTGCATCATCAAAATTCAGGACCAAATGACCCATGATCAGGACGTACATGACAATCGATTAGCATACAGCAAATGTAAACATGAGTTTAGTAAACTTAATAAATAAAGTTTTAGTGAAGAAACTAAAGTAAAAGCAACACATTTTAGAATAAGAAAACCCACTTTATATGATATGAACATAAATATTGCAAAACAAAATGGTAAAGAAAACACTTTGCACATGATCTCTAAGTCAGTAAATGTCTTCAAAGCAGTAAATAGTTACCATGCCATTTATACAGTGTACCTGTACCTGTATCTGGTCAAGGCCTTACACACTGCACTGCATATTGGAATTTTAAGCATGCTTAAAGTCCTATTATGTTGCAAGCTGGAAAAGAAAAATACTCCAGGCTACCATGACTGATGGATAATAAATTTATTGAAAGAAATGGTGAGTGCTTTCACTGTAATCCAAAACAGACTTTTCAGACCACATAAAATCTGAAAACAAATATTTAAATATCAAAAGTAGCAACAAAGTCATATGTTAAAATGATTAATATAAATATATGAAAAAGGAATAAATATCAGCACCAATGAGAATAAAGTTACAGACCAGCCTCTTCAGGTAAAAGTTAAACAACCAATCGGTAAAAAGTGATGGAGAATATACATGCCCCCTGTGATGATTAACACTGAATGCTGAGAAGTACTACCTCCTGGAAGGAGGGAGACACTCCACCAATCATCACATCGCATTAGACAGACCCCTCAGCTCATGTCAAAGATAGGTTAGGCAGATACAACCTTGTGCAACCACTTATAGCTCCTCTTATCCAGTGCAAGACTGGAAGGGCAAAAATGGCCTTCTCCAACTAAAGAAAACCAAGGATTTATACAAAGTGTTATCTATCATGGTCAGGTCCATATCCATATCCATAGATAAACAACAATCAGATATATATCTGTGAAAAAACAATCTCAAAATATAATTGCACAAAAGGCCCATAGACTTAACCAGCTAATAAATACCAGAAACTTACACAACGATCAAATGTAAAGAAAATGTACAGAAAACTAAAATATGTATACACTGTTTCTATAAATCAGCTAACTAACCCAAGCCCATATACAAAAGATTGCTGAAGCATTTAAAATATCCACATGATAAACATATATAGAATCAAGTAAAGCCAGGCAAATACTAAATGCAATATTAAAAATAATAGATGGAATCAATATCTAGTCTTATTTTAATGTCTTAGAAGTAATATCAGATTGGTGCACCCCTTCCAACCATATAGCACCAAAGACAGCCTATCAGAAAGCAAAACCCTAGCATATCCAACAATAAGGAGACAAGCAGGTAAACCAGAGCCAAATAAGGCATCTACAAAAAGATACATATTCAGAGCCTGATGAACTGAAATTAAAATCTGATGGATACTGTGATGCCTGTGCCATGGCCAAGCAATCAATGAGCCTCAATCCTCACCACTAACACTAGTGAGGGACATCTCATATAGGAGGAAAGGATAACAAATACACACAGTAAAGTGCAATTTCCAAGAGCACACAGAGATCACAATCAGTCAGGGGCTGGTTTCTCCCTTGCTCTCCAGGTCCCCAATAAGACTCCCCACTGGCACAGCTATAGGGTCCAGATCTCAGCCTAGTGGGCAAGCTAAAACCTCCAGCACCCAAATCTCCAGCACCCTCTCTGTCCAACCAGTGCTTCGTGTCCCTGCCCAAGTAGCTTTCACACACACACACACACACACACACACACACACACACACACACACACACACACACACACACACACACACACACACATTCACACACACACACACACTTTGAGAAGAGTTTATATAACCACACAGACCCTCTTGAGGAAGGCTGGCACAGGTTTTCCAGCTGTGTCCTCTTTTCCTAGACTATACGGTAGTACCAGCTGCCATCACCCACTAATATTTATCAGCTACTCAAAGGCCATTAAAAGGGTGTCCAATTATTTCTGTGCAATATTATTATCCAATTAGTAGTATAGCCCAGGGCTAAAGCTATTAGAGTGGCTTTGTACAATTTTACCAAAAGCATGCAAGTACTCTAAAGAGCTTCAATTATCTTTACAAAAACAGCCACAGTTGAATGGGTTCAAACATATTTAATAACAAATAGTCAAAACACAAGACAATACTTTGTCTTCTTCTCTTTTACTGAAAAAATCAACCATCATCGGAACAACAAAAATATCTCCTCTGCACTCTTTCTAGATATGTCAAAAGCCTTCGACATGGTAAACCACCAGATCCTTCTCACAACCCTAGAAACCTTTCACCTAGACACCCATGTCCTAAACTGGTTTCAGGACTACCTAGTAGGCAGACAACAAGCAGTTATATGGCAGAACAAGCTCTCATCCCTACTACCAAACAGCATTGGCGTACCTCAAGGGTCCATATTAGGACCTCTTCTCTTCTCAATATTCATAAATGACCTGCACTCAGCCATCCCCGAAGCCACCTGCATCCAATATGCAGATGACTCTACTATCATCTGTTCCAATTCCACACTGGACAACCTTCTAAAAGCCACCCAACACTGCTTTACCATAGTTGAAAATTGGCTAACAGACCATCACCTCATATTAAACCCAAAAAAAACCCAACTACTCCTCTTTCATCCAACTAACCCTACACCTATCACTCAATTTACTATCCAATCCAATAACGGAACTACTATCTCTCCTACCACAAATACTAAACTACTAGGAGTAATTATAGATAATAAACTCCGATTTGACACCCACATTAACCAAACTATTAAGACAGTAAACAAAAAACTAGGGTCTTTATATAGATTAAAAACCTTCCTAACTCCAGCAGCTAGACTAGCCACTGCCCGGTCACACCTTCTATCCACACTACTATATGCCTCCCCCATCCTCTCTAACCTTAATAAATCAGACCTAAATCGTCTCTCCACTTGTTATAACCACATTGCCAGATTCATCACTGCCCTGCCCTACAGAACACACCATTGTATTAACCTAAAAAAACTTGACTGGCTAGAACTCCCGAATCTTCTCCAAAAATATCAACTTGCAGAAGCCTTTAAAATCCTAAAACACCCAGAGAACACTCCTGCTCTAAAAACATACTAACCCCTACACCAACCTTAGTTCTCTCGCTCATCTGAGAAACTCCTAATACAAACAAGCAAGGCCCACAACATAGGTGGGGACAGACTGTACTCTAATGTCATCGGAAAGGTGTGGAACTCTCTCCCAAATAAATTAACGTTTTCACCATCACTAGCTCTATTCAAAAAGGGCTAGAAATCCACCTTAAATCGCATTGGATATGTCCTTGTATGAACCCGGACTAAGATTACCATGAGAAATTCTGCACAGATATGGGCAATTTTTGACTAGGAAGGATTTAGTCGACTAAGGGTCTACTAACCTGTATATAATGAAAGTAATCAAATGTAACTTCTATTGCTGCACTGTTATCTCTCTATGTACATGTTTCCTGTCCTTTGGCTTGCTGTCTTCTGTCTTTTATTATATGTCATTTTAAACCTGTTGGAGCTTTTCTCCCCGGGACTCCGCTGAAAATGGACATGTATCCAGTCGGACTATCCCGGTCAACAAATGTAAAATAAAATAAAAATAAATAAATACTTTTTACTACACAGTGCTAGTCAAGAGTTCAGAGCTCACAGATAAATACTTAAAATAATTCAGTTGTACAGTTCTGACATCACAGAAAACAGTCTAATTTTTCTAGTTCCGAGCTATTTATAAGAGAAAACACAAGTCTAAGATAAACTTACATATAGAGCAAGACAGTGCTGATGAGTTGGATGATGAAGACAAAAATGCTTAATGCTCTTTGATTCTCTCTGCTTTTAAAATTACATTCCTGGTCACATTACATCATTCTTCACACTTCCCTGGGTTCCCAGGATAACAGAAACCACATTTACATTCTTCACCTCTTGGCAGAAACTAGAGCAATAAAGGTGATTTATGCATGCAAATTCCGAACATTGACTCTGGCCTTACAACAATAGGCAGGATGCCTCACTCTAGACTGACTGACTCCGAGTTTTAACATCAAAGAGTCACAACATGTTTTACTTGGTCAGTAGAGTGCACTGTTGTTACATTTTTTCGGTTCCACATGTAACACTATTTTACCATTTAAGACAACAAGCCTGTAGTTTACATTAATATTTACAGATGACAGAATTATCTCCAAAATTCTATCTGGCTAGGCTGGCAGCTTTCATCTATCTTCACCCAATCTTCACAGATACGACCTGCCACAATTAAAAAAGGGAGAACTTTATACAGAAGGCTGAAATAAAATATAATTATATAAACATTTCTATAAATAAGTATGTAACACCATCCCATATGCAAAAAAAAGGGTCTCTGATGGTTTAAAAGCTGCCACATCATAGACATATTAAGATCAAATAAAGCCAGGCATAAACTAAAAACCATTTTGAAAAAAACAATGGATGGTATCAACACATTGTTGCATAGTCTTAGGTTCATAGGTTCATAGGCTGGTACTAGGCTATCGGCCCTAGGGCCTATACAAGCCTAGCCATAACATTTTGCTGGCTATTTCTTCCCACAATATTTACTTCCCGTATACTAACATTTTGGAAGTAATATCAGATTGATATACCTATTCCAACCATAGAGCACCAAAAACAGCCTATCGGAAAGCAACACTCTAACGTGTCCACCAGTAAGGAAACAAGTAGATAACCCAAAACCAAATACAGCATCTACAAAAAATATATATATTCAGAGTCTAGCATCTTAAAGTAGAAATATGATAGGGGCAGCACGTTCCAAACACAAAAGGGAGAAACAGCCTGAAAAAAAACTTATGTTGACAAATATTCACAAGACAGACAAATAAAGCCCCAAAAACAAATACATAGAATGCTTTCTTTATGCTATAAACTAACCAAACATCCAGACATAATGGCACAAAAGTGACACATGAAACCACAAATTTGGTGCTAACATTATGGGAATCTGAGACTGTCCTGTTGGTAACTGCTTTGCGCATCATATTTATTTTTATAAGCAATTTGTAGATGATATATTTCTTGTCTGGGGGGACTGGATGAATTGGAAGGGTTTATTGAGCTTCTATACAATACCACCAGTTTCTTGAGATTCTGTTTTAGTAGTTCATATGAACATATCTCCTTTCTTGATGTTAAAGTTCACAAGGATGTACTCTGTGGTCTATTTTTGTAAATAATTCTATGTCCTTGTAAATATTAACATTATCCACATACTTGTGTAACAAATGTAAGAGAACTGTGTATGCTGTGAGCTTCAAAAATGTAACCACAGTACACCCTGTTGGAAGAATGCTGATAAGTAAAGCATTTTATGACAGTTTGATCTCAAGCTTGGAGACAGGATGTCTAGGCTGGAAATTCTTTCTATTGTTTTAAGACATGCGATAATTACTTGGTTTTACATGTAAATGTCTTATTGCTGTGGCTTCCTACAGGTGCAGATTATAAAACAAATGTTAAAATTTTAAGTTCTGTAAGCCTGGGAAATTTAATCAGAGAAGAGACAAGAATGATGTGACTTAAAATTTCTCAGCAGTACTGTGTATTATCAATTTAAGTACAAAAACAAAGAATAGCATTTTGCATTTATCTTCAGACCTGTTAACAACTCACCATGACTGTGCTTTGCACTGTAAGTAAAGTTATTTAGATCTTAGTATTTCTCTTAGAAACAGATAGGAATAATGGAAGATTAGTCTAGCTGTTTTCTATACATATGTGAGACTATCCTACAATATTGTTTTAAAGTATTTTCCTGTGATTTCTGGATTCTCTATTATCACTGTGTTGAATTGAAGAGTATTGTCTTGTATTTTTATTATTTACTATTAAATATTTTAAACCTTTTAACTGTGGCTGTTTTGTGTAGAGATAATTTAAGCTCTTAAGAGTACTTGCATGTATTGGGTGATACTGTCCAAGCCAATCCAATAGTTTTGCTGTTTGTCACACTTACCAATTGGATAATAATAATATTGCACAGTAGAATTGGACACCATTTGTAAGGGCCTTTATAGTAGCTGAAAAGGGTGGTTGGTGGCAGTTGGTAGTACCTTATAGTCTGGCAAAAGAGGGCATAGCTGGAGAGGCTGTGCCATCCTTCCTCAGGAGTGTCTGTGTGTTTGTATATAATTTATATCTCAAAGTGTGTGTGTGTCAGCTACTTGGGTAGGGACACAAAGCACTGGTTGAACAGAGAGGATGCAGGAGGTTTTGGCCTGACTACTCAGCTGAGATTTGTACCCTATAGCTGTGCCATTGGGGAACCTTACTGGGGATCTGGAGTGAAAGGGAGAAACCAGCCCCAGACTGACTGTGATCACTGTGTTTTCTTAAGAGAAATTGTACTTTACTGTGTGTTTACTTCCTATCCTTCCCAATTTGCATGCCCCTCACTAGTACTAGTGGTGAGGATTGAGTCTCCTTGATTACTGGGCCAGTGCATGGGCATCACATATTAATTGTTTGGCAGTGGTGAGATATCTACAACAAATATTAATTGTTTGATAGTGATGAGCTAGCTGATTTACCTTTAAATTGTCGATCACACGTTGTCGAACGGCCACTTTATTGACACGGTTTGCGCAAACCAAAACCATGAAAAATGTTAAACATCAAAAAACATTCGACATTCAACATTTCTGGCCACACAACACCTCCACACCAATGCTACCATGGGTCAAAAAGGGTTGAGGTTTTGCCGTTCGTATATTCAGAATTCGACGTTGTGTCGCCCATATCGGGATCAACAATATAAAGGTAAACCGAGTTAGCCACATCACATATTTATAGGATTGTAGTGGTATGGATATTGAATTCCTGTTGCTTGTGTACAGTGATCACTGAAGGTGTTTTTGTACTCTAAATCAGCCATGCAGTGAACATTCAGAATTCAGATCACAATTGTTTTATTTCTTTTGTTAGCTTAGTTAGTCAGGGAGAGGAGGTAAGTATATCAGCAAAAGAGTATGGTAAGCTGACAAGGAGCCAGCATGCTGAGATGTGCCAGGCTAAAGGACTGGTGCATGGAAACCTAACTAAAGCAGACATGACTGCAGCTTTGGTCACAGCTGTGTCAGGAAATAGCAACCAGGAGGACAAACAGACTGGCTGTGGAGAGGGACAACACTCAAAGTATGGACAGCTCAACTTTTATACAGAGGACTCAAAAATATATCTGGAGTTAGAGACTTCAGTTGGAGGCCAAGAATTTGGAAATAGAAGCAGCAGAGAGACTGAGGCTTCCAGAGAGTGAGGAAAATGAGAAACTGCAATGTCTGCAGGCTGAGGAGAAGGAGAGGCAGAGGCCGCATGAAAAGGAGATGCTGACTCTTCAACAGACTCATGGAGGTAATGGGGAAAGGAGTAACTGGACCCCAGAAGCACAAAAGGTTAGTAAATTCTTCCACAATTGACAGAGGGGATAATTTTGATAGTTTCATTCATATGTTTGAGAGGGTATGTAAACAGTATGATGTTGACCAAAGGCTCTGGGCATGGTTCCTGACCCCTTACTCCATGGTAAAGCTGTAAATGCACTTTCCAAACTGTCTGACAATGATTTCTTAAATTATAATGCTGTAATGAATTGTTTGGTAGAATTCTTTAAGCTAACACCTGAAACTTATAGGAAAAAGTTTCATGAGCATAGATGCATGGCAGATAAAAATGTGTGTGAATATGCCACTGAACTAAGCACGTATTTTCATAGGTGGGTAAGTGGATGTCAAGTCACCACTTCTGAAGGGCTGGCAGACTTTTTGGTGAGGAAATAAGCCCCTAGCACTTTGCCTGAAGACATGAGGATCTGGTTAGCTGATAGACAATGTGCTACTTCAGATGAGTTGGGGAAGAAGGGAGACCTATACCTAGCAAGCAGGACATACCTGCACAGGAAGCGGACACCCAGTGTCACTCATGGGTCTAAGAGAACTCATGGTGGGCAGCTCAGACTGCCCCAACATAATCTGCCAGTAGCAGGGGAAGCCACTAGTCCAGGTACATGTCCAGGACTTAGGGTAAATGTTTTGAATGCAACCAGTGGGGCCATGTGGCATATAGATGTCTACAGAGGCAAGGTGAGGAACAAAAGGTGATGGAGCCAGTAAGTGGGAATGACAAAATGCCAATAGTAGGTTGTCTTGAGACAAAATGGGCACTAAACTACCATCCTGCAGATGTCTTAATAGGGAAGGATTCTGATGAGGCAGTACCATGTGTTAATGCAGTTACATGCAGTCAGGCTTGGAGACAAGCATGTGTATCTGGTAGCAAGTGGGAGACCCAGACAGAGTGCACACTTCCAGTCAGATCTGGTGAGGTGGCTACTTCAGAGAGGGAGCTACTCTGTAGCAGTGAGACTGAAGGTGAGCCACAGCTGCTTGCTGGTACTGATGTTCCCTTGAACAGAGTGATTGCAAAGGTAGAGGTGAGTAGTAGAACTCAGGCTGACAGTGAGGCACCGCTGTCATAGGATACCAGACTTCCTGCGGAAGGGGAGCTGGGAAGGATTACAAAGAGAGAGTTGAGACAGGCTCAGCTCTCAGACCCTACATTACAAGGTCTGAGGCAGGTAGCTAGTGAGGCACCCGATTCTCAAGGGAAGGAGAATTCTGTATACTGGGACGAAGGGTTACTGTATAGATATGAATAGGAAGTTCACCCCGGGGATCACTTCAGTGGCCTTGTTTGACAGGGGCACTGGGAACTAACTTTGGGCAGTATGATGCCAGGGAATCTTCTTGGGCTAGGCTTATATAGGCTCCAGGGTCATTAGCTTAGTACACACCTACGAACCTATGAGAGTGGACCCCCAAGGGAGGGCTAGAAAGTGACAGTATACAGCAGTTGGTAGTGCCTAGAACGTCCCATCTGGCACTTCTACCCATAGCCCATGATATTCCCTTTGCAGGTCATATGGGCATAAAATGTACAAAGAGACATATTATGCAGAACTTTTATTGGCCTGGGATTTTCAGAGATGTAACAGGGTACTGTAGGACCTGTGCGCAGTATCAAATGGTAGGCAAGGCAGAAGATAAGGTGAAAGCTCCTTTGATGCCTTTGCCTGTGATTGAGGAGCAATTTCAGAGGGTAGCTATGGATATTGTAGGGCCTCTGAGTACCCCAAGTTCCACAGGGAAAAAGTATATCCTAGTGGTAATAGATTATGCTACAAGATACCCTGAGGCAGTGGCTTTGTCCTGCATTGAGGCAGAAAAGATGGCAAATGCTTTGTTAGAGATTTTCAGCAGGGTAGGTTTCCCAAAAGAAATACTGACTGACAGAGGTGCCAATTTCATTTCAGACCTGCTGGCTTGTCTGTGGAAGTACTGTGGGGTGAAGCATCTAAAGGCCACCGCCTACCATTCCCAGACTAATGGTCTTGTTGAGAGGTTAAACTCTACACTCAAGTCCATGTTACAGGCATTTGCAGACCAGTTTAAGAAGGATTGGGACAAGTATTTGACCTGTCTGTTTGCTTACAGAGAGATTCCATGGAATCCACAGGTTTTTCACCCTTTGAACTGTTGTATGGGCATAGGGGTGGGGGCTTCTAGAATTAATTCTAGATGAGCGGGAGGGTGAATGGGAATCTCACCAAGAGTCTGTTGTGGTGTATGTCCTAAACCTCAGGACAAGGCTTGGGGAACTCATGGGCTTGACCCAGGATAACCTGGCAGAAGCCCAACAGCAGAAAAAGGTCTAGTATGACAGGAATGCTCAAGGTATAGAGTATGCTATAGGGCAGCAGGTAATTGTTCTCATACCTGTCAGACACAACAAGCTGCAGGCAGCTTGAGAGGGACCCTACAGGGTGGTAAGGAAGGTCAGTGATGTTAACTACATGGTGGAACAGCTAGGCAGGAGGCAGGAGCACAAATCATACCATAATAATATGATGAAGCCTTACTATGATAGGTAGGCTCTTGTGCTAAGTATTTGCAGTGAATTGCAGGAGGAGTCTGAGGGAGATCTGTTGACAGATCTACTCAGTGAGGCTCGGACTGACACTTCAATGGAAGGGGTAGCAATATCCCAGCAGCTATCTCATACCCAGGTTTGAGAAATCCGAGCAGTGTAACAGGAGTTTTGGGACATGTTCATTGGGAAGCCATGGTGCACCCACTTGCTGCAGTACCAGGTGGATACAGGACCCCAAAGGCCTATTAGGCAGGCCCCTTATAGAGTGCCTGAGAGAGTCAAACAGACTCTGAGGGAGGAAATACAGGGAAATGTTGGAATTAGGAGTAATTCAAGAGTCCAACAGTCCTTGGTCCTCCCCAGTGGTGCTGATGCCAAAGCAAGATGGCAGCACCAGATTCTGTGTGGACTATAGAAAATTAAATAGTTGCACACAGTCAGATGCTTACCCCATGCCTAGGACAGATGAAGCCCTAGAGCACCTGGGTGGGGCTAAGTATCTCACTACCATTGATCTTTTGAAGGGTTACTGGCAGGTGCCCTTGACTCCCAGTGCTAGAGAGAAGTCAGCCTTTGTGACTCCTTTTGGCTTGTATGAGTTCACAATGATCAAGGTGAGTTCATGTCTGCTAAATTTGGTTGACTTCTTTTGAGACAGTCACCAAAGCCATGGATGAGGGGAAGACAGTGCCTACCTTGACCTGTTCAAAGCCTTCAACACAATTCCCCACTGAGGCATAATAGATAAACTCTCTCAGCTAGACATCAATCCATATGTTGCCAGATGGGTAGCAAACTGGCTCACTGACAGAACCCACCTCATCAAAATATGGGATGTCACCTCAAGTAGTAGACCCATAAAGAGAGGCATACCCCGGGGATCAGTCTTGGGTCCTCTGTTATTTCAGATATACTTTTTTGAAGTGCAGGCCAAAACCAATGGGCTTTGGTTGACCAAGTTTTTAGATGACTGCACATTTTTAGATGATTGTAAGCTGGACACTGTCATCAAATCCCCTAGTGATGTGGACATCCTCCAAGAGGGTCTCAACTAAACAAATGACTGGTGCCAGAAACATGGTCTCAAGCTGAATACCAAAAAATGCATTATCATTCTTTCTGAGGAGAGTGACGTCCCCACAAATTATCACATTAATAACATCCTAAGCACGCAATCAGTCGTGAGGATTTTTGGCACTCAGGTTGATAACAACCTGTTTTTTGACCACCAAGTTGCTTCCATTGTACGGAAAGCTTTCTAAATGTCCAGTTTATAAGTAAGAGTATCTCATCCTAGGACAAAGAACGTCATAATATCCCTATATTCTTCACTTATATGGCCCATTATCAAGTACAATGCCCCTTTCGGCATGTACCTTGCAAATCACATGCAGCAGCTGGAGCGACCACAGAGGTTCCACACCAGGAGAATCCAGGGCATCAAACATCTCTCCTACACTGACAGACTAAAAGCCATGTTCCTCTATTCAGTTTCATACAGACTCCTCAGAGGTGACCTCTGTCTGGCATACAAAGCAATCTCAGAGGCCACCTTGATAGGGTTGCTGCATATCCACAATTCAACCCTCACTTGAGTAATCCTCATGTGCGATCTCAACCTGGTCTGTGACATCAATAGGACTTGTTGGTGTAACAGATTTGTTATCCCAGAGATTCCTCCATCTGTGAAATAGACTCCTCTCCACATCGAGTAACGTACCTCATTATCCCTTTTTAAGTACAACCTGGATAACTGGATGGAAAACAGAAAATACACCCCTGGGATTCCACTTGTGTCACTGCTGGACTAGGGCATTGGGTACTGACTTGGCTAAACATGGGCTAAACTACTGGCTAGGCTTATAAAGGCCTCAGGGCCAATAGCCTAGTAACTTCCTATGAGCCTAGGAGCCTATGATGCCCTTTTGGATGAAAAATGCACCAGCAACTTTCCAGAGGCTGGTAGATAATATCCTAGCAGGAGCAGGAGGGTTTGCCCTTGCTTACCTAGATGATATTGCCATCTACAGCCATTCCTGGCAAGAGCACCTTCAGCATGTCAGGGAGGTGCTGGGCAAACTACAAAGGGCAGGGTTGACCATTAACCCCAGTAAATGTCAGGTGGGATGGCAGAGGTCTCCTTCCTGGGGCATAGAGTGGGGAGTGGTAAGATCAGGCCAGAACCTGCCAAAGTGGAAGCCATTCAGGCATGGCCTGTGCCCATTACCAAAAAAACAGGTGAGGGCATTCTTAGGGACAGCAGGGTACTACAGAAAGTTTGTCCCCAGTTATAGTACCATAGCTGCTCCCCTCACAGACCTGACAAGGAAAACAGGCCAGATAAGGTAGTGTTGGCCACAGCATGTGAGCAGACATTCCAGAAGCTTAAAGAAACTTTGGGAGGACCCCCTCTGTTATCCAGTCCAGATTACAGCAAAGAATGTGTTGTCCAGGTGGATACTTTGAACCATGGGATAGTCGCTGTACTTCGCCAGATTTCTTCAGAGAGAGAAGAGCACCCAGTGCTTTATCTTAGTTGTAGGCTCCGACCCAGGCAGGAATGCTATGCAGCTGTAGAAAAGGAATGTCTAGCCATAGTATGGACACTACAGAAATTTCAGCCTTATCTGTATAGAAGGAAATCCACTGCAGTTACAGATCACAATCCCCTAACATGGTTGCATCGAGCCAGCCAGCAAAATGCCAAGTTATTAAGAGGGAGCCTAGGGTTGCCAGCATATGATCTGTCAGTGCAGAATCACAGTGGGATTAGCAATGTCAACACAGATGGGCTGTCAAGACAGGGAATGGAGTAAGGTATACTCAGATAGACTTAGCCCTCTCAAGCAACGTTTGTCAAGGGTCACTTGAAAAACTAGCTTCAGTTCTTCAGGGGAAGGGAGAGACATGTGAAGGCTGCCAGCCTAGCTAGATAGAATTTTGTAAATGATTGTATGTCCTTGTAAATATTAATATGATCCACGGGTTTGTGCAACAAATGTACAAAAACGGTGTATCCTCTGAGCTTCAAAAATGTAACCACAGTGCACCCTGCTGTAAGAAAGCTGATAAGTAAAGTATTTTATGACTGTTTGATCTCAAGCTTGGAGACAGGATGTCTGGCCTTGAAATTCTTATTTTTGTTTTAAGACAAGAAATAATTACTAGGTTTTACATGTAAAATGTTTTTATTGCTGTGGCTTCCTTCAGGTGCAGATTACAAAAAGAAATGTTAAAATTTTAAGTTCTGTGAGCCTGGGAAACTTAATCAGAGAAGAGACAAGAATGATGTTCATAGGTTCATAGGTTCATAGGCTGATACTAGGCTATCTGCCCTAGGGCATTTACAAGCCTAGCCAGAGTGTGTTTGGCTTTCACCACCCTTCTTAGATTAGTTGACTGTGCCTCTGTATAGTAGGTCACAGAAGATAGCCCATTTAAGGTTAGTTTACCATGCCTCTGTCTAGCAGTGACAAAGAAGAGATCCTGGGGTAAATTTATGATCTCCCATCCAAACGTCAATATTCTTCTTGAAGAGGGTCATTGTGGGGCTCTGTCTGACATGGATTGGGATTCGTTCCAGAGTGAGGGGAGCCTCTGGGATATGAATCTGTCCCTCCAGCATGTTCTATTTATTTCTGTGATGAGGTTTAAGTCACTGGAGCGTGTAGTTCTGATGGATTTGGATTTCTTGAGGTGGAGCATGTCCATTAATTCTGGGTTGGACATGGCTTTATACGTCAGGCACAGATCGCCTCTGAGTAGGCAGTAAGCAACTGAGTAGAGCTGAAGTTTCTTTAGCCTGACTGTGTAGGGCATCTGTTTGAGTCCCTTGATCCTCTTGGTGAGGTACTTTTGGGGTCTTTCTAGTTGTAGCAGGCGTCGGGTAAGGTACATCCCAAATGGGGCATTGTATTCAATTATGGGCCTGATGAGTGATGAGTAGAGAGGCACAATGACCTCTCTTAATCTAGATGTGAACCCCTTTGTGATAAGGTGGGCTATATAGAATGTCTTTCGAACCACTTTGGCAATGTGATTGTGAAAGGAGAGATTGTAGTCTACTTAGGTCCCCAAATCCCTAATTACTTCTTCCGTACTTAATGGATTACCACCTATGTGGTAATTTGTGGGCACTTTGTTTTTCCCAAAGGGGATGACTATGCACTTTTTGGCATTTAGCTTTAGGCCATGGCTCTGGCACCAGTTATCCGTCTCTGTGAGACCTTTTTGGAGGATGCTTGTGTCAGCCGGCGAGTCAATTATGGCCCCCAGTTTGCAGTCATCTGCAAACTTTGTCAGCCATAGTCCTCCTGTGTTAGCCTGTACCTCAGAGAAATATATACCGAACAAGAGAGGTCCCAGGACTGAGCCTTGTGGGACGCCACTTGTAACTGGTTTAGAGTCTGACATGGCACCTGCAATTCTGACCATGTGGGTTCTATCCCTAAGCCAGTTTGCAACCCATCTTATGATATAGGGGTTGATATTTAAGCTGGTGAGCTTATTTATGATGCCCGAGTGGGGTATTGTGTCGAAGGCTTTTGCAAGGTCAAGGTAGGCTGTGTGGACTACCTTCCCTTCGTCTATGGCCTTGGTGACTGTTTCAAAGAAATTGACCAAGTTCAAGAGGCAAGATCTGTCCTTAACAAAGCTGAATTGGGTAGGATCCAGTGTTTGGAGGTTCCCAATGTCTTTGTTTATGAGTTCCATGATGATACGCTCCATAGCTTTGCAGACCAGGCTAGTTAGGCTTATAGGGCGATAGTTTCCGGGGTCCATTGTGGCACCACCTTTATGGAGTGGGACCACTGTTGCTGTACGCCATTCTTTGGGTACATATCCTGTTGTAAGGCTGAGAGTGAACAGTGATTTTAAGTGAGGGTTCAGTTTTTCTTGGAGCTCATGTAAAACGCAGCCCAGGACACTGTCCAGTCCCATCGATGCTGTGTTTTTTGCTTTGGAGAGGGCAGCTCTCACCTGTGCACCCATGATGTCAGGGAGGCTATACTCTGTTGGGATAGTCAGTTGCTCATTTGGGGGGAAGGGGGGGGAGTTTGCACTGAACCTGACTGCCAGGATGTTGGCAATGTCTGTGGGTTCAGTGTATTTTTTGTCATTTTGCACTAACTCAGAGCATATCTGGGAGTTTCCACCCAGGTTTCTGCCATAACTAAAGAAAGCCTTGTGATTATCTTTAGCGTCTTGTGCAATTTTTCTTTCGAAGCTAGCTGTAGATGATTTTATGAGGGATCATAGTTTCTTGCTAGTACTGATCAGAGTTGCCTTAGCTTTCAGGGATTTTTGAAATGACTCAGCAGTTCTGTGTATTATCAATTTAAGGACAGAAAGAAAGAGTAGCATTTTGCATTTGTCTTCAGACTGGTTAACAACTCACCAGCACTGTGCTTTCCTCTCTAAGTAAAGTTATTTAGATCTTAGTACTTGTCTTAGAAATAGATATATGCAAATGACCCTTATGAACATCGGGTGTTTCAGCCATATGGCGATTCTGATTGCCCATGACTTTTACATTTGAAGTCGTTTTAATGGACAATTCAGGCCAAAAAAGCCAAACCCCACTAGCTATGGATATGCATATTTTGGCCTTGTTATGACCTCGTCAGCATAGCACAAGCAGAGTGTTTGACTAAGCATAAGAAAGACAGTGACAAGGTCATAACAAGGCCGAAATATGCATATCCATAGCTAGTGGGGTTTGGCTTTATTGGCCTGAAATTGTCCATTAAAATGACTTCAAACGTAAATGTCATGGGCAATCAGAATTGCCATATAGCTGAAACACCTGATGTTCATAAGGGTCATTTGCATATATCCCATGTGCCTCTGTTACAAGAGGCTTAGGAGGTCAATCATTGGAAGTTCTAGCTTGGCTGGAGTTTTCATTTGGTTTTTACTGATTGTGTTTTCAGTGTGACCTTCTCATTCTTTGTTTTAATTTATTAGTGGAGTTATTTTGCAGTTACCCTAATGATAATGGACATCAGCTGGGTATAACAACCCTGTGTTTCTTATGCCTAGTCAACACTCTGCTTCTGCTATGCTGATGAGGTCATAACAAGGCCAAAATATGCATATCCATAGTTAGTGTGGCTTGGCTTTATTGGCCTGAAATTGTCCATTAAAACAACTTCAAATGTAAAAGTCACGGGTAATCAGAATCACCATATAGCTGAAACACCTGATGTTCATAAGGGTTATTTGCATATATCCCATGTGCCTCTGTTACAGGAGGTTTGGGAGATCACTCACTGGAAGTTCTAGCTTGGCTGGAGTTTTCAATTAGTTTTTACTGATTGGTTTTTCAGTGTGACCTTCTCACTCTTTGTTTTAATTTCTTAGAGATAGATAGGAATATAACCAGATTAGTCTAGCTGTTTTCTATATTTATGTGAGTCTATCCTACAATATTGTTTTAAATAATTTTCCTGGGATTTTTGAACTCTCTGTTATCGCTGTTTTGAATTTTTGAGCATTATCTTGTGTTTTCATTATTTATTATTAAATATTTTAAACCTTTTAGCTGTGGCTGTTTTGTGTAGAGATAATTCTAGCTCTTAAGTGTACTTGCATGTATGTGGTGATACTGTCCAAGCCACTCCAATAGTCATGCTGTTTGTCACACTTACCAGTTGGATAATAATAACATTCCACAGTAGAATTGGACACCGTTTGGTAAGGGCCTTTATAGTAACTGATAAGGGTGGTTGGTGGCAGTTGGTACTACCTTATAGTCTGGGCAGAAGGGGGCATAGCTGGAGAGCCTGTGCCAGCCTTCCGCAGGAGTGTCTGTGTGTTTGTATATTATTCATATTTTAAAGTGTGTGTGTGTGTGTGTGTGTGTGTGTGTGTGTGTGTGTGTGTGTGTGTGTGTGTGTGTGTGTGTGTGTGTGTGTGTGTGTGTGTGTGTGTGTGTGCGCGTGTCAGCTACTTGGGCAGAGACATGAAGCACTGGTTGGACAGAGAGGGTGCTGGAGGTTTTAGCTTGACCACTCTGCTGAGATTTTGGCTTGACCACTCTGCTGATATCTGTACCCTATAGCGGTGCCAGTGGGGAGTCTTATTGGGGATCTGGAGAGAAAGGGAGAAACCAGCCCCAGGTTGACTGTCATCTCTGTGTGCTCTTAAGGGAAATTGTACTTTACTGTGTGTGCACTTGTTATCCTTCCCAATGTACATGCCCCTCACTGGTGCTAGTGGTGAGGATTGAGTCTCCTTGATTACTGGGCCAGTGCATGGGTGTCATACCATTTATACAGTGTATCTGTACCTGTATCTGGTCAAGGCCTTAAACACTGCACCACATATTGTAATTGTAAACATGCTTAAAGTCCAAGTATGTTGTAAGCTAGAAAATAAAAATACTCCAGGCTACCATGACTGATGGATAATAAATTTATTGATAAAAATGGTGAGATAATCCAGAACCAATTTTTTAGACCACATCAAAACCTGAAAACAGATATTTAAATATCAAAAATAGCAACAAAGTCACATGTTAAAATGATTAAAATAAATATATGAAAAAGGAATAAATATCAGCACCAATGAGAATAATGTTACAGACCAGACCTCCTAAGGTAAAAGTTAAACACCCAAATCGGTAAAAAAGTTATGGAAAATATACATGCCACCTGTGATGAAGTACTACCTCCTAGAAGGAGGGAGGCACTCCACCAATCCTCACCTCACATTAGATAAACCCCTCAGCTCTGGTCAAAGATAGGTCATGCAGATACAACCTTGTTCAACCACTTATAGCTTCTATTATCCAGTGCAAGATTGGATAGGCAAAAATGGCCTTATCCAACTAAAGAGAACCAAGAATTTATACAAAGTGTAAGCTGTCATGGTCAGATCCATATCCATATCCATGGATAAACAATCAGATCTTTATCCATGAAAAAACAACCTCAAAATATAATCGCACAAAAGGTGTATAGACTTAACCAGCTAATAAATACCAGACACTTACATAACAAGCAAATGTAAAGAAAATTTTTACAGAAAACTAAAATATGTAAGCACCATTTCTATAAATCAGCTAATTAACCCCAGCCTATATACAAAAGATTACTGAAGCATTTAAAACATCCACATGATAAACATGTTAGGATCGAGTAAAACCAGGTATATACTAAATGCAATATTAAAAACAATAGATAGCATCAAGACATAGTCTTATTCTAATGTCTTGGAATTAATATCAGATTGGTGCACCACTTGCTTAAGCCACAAAACTATAGGCTGGCTTGTAAAATGCTTTGGGCAGATAGCCTAGTATGAACCTATGAACCTATGAACCTATAGCACCAAAGACAGCATATCAGAAAGCAACACCTTAGCATATCCGCCAATAAGGAGATCAGCAGGTAAACCAGAGCCAAATACGACATCTACAAAAAGATACATATTCAGTGTCTGGCATCTTGGAATTAAAATCTGATGGATACAGCCTGTCCCAATCAATAAAGGGAGAACTTTATACAGAAGGATAAAATAAAATATAATTATATAAACAACATTTCTATATATAAGTTATGAAACAACATCCCATATGCAAAAGGGTCTCTGATGGATTAAAAGCTGGTATGTCATAGACATAATAAGATCAAATAAAGCCAGGCATAAACTAAACACCGTGTTGAAAAATCAATGGATGGTATCAACACATTGTTGCGTTGTCTTAGACTAACATTTTGGAAGTAATATCAGATTGGTATACCTAATCCAACCATAGAGCACCAAAAACAGCCTATCAGAAAGCAACACTCTAATGTGTCCACCAATAAGGAAACAAGTAGATAAACCAAGACCAAATACAGCATCTACAAAAAAAAAATACATATTCAGAGTCTAGCATCTTAAAGTAGAAATCTGATAGGGGCGGCCCATTCTAAACAAAAAAAGGAGAAAACAGCCTGAAAAAATTTATGTTGACAACTATTCACAAGACAGACAAATAAATCCCAAAAAAAAACAAATAAGTTGAATGCTCCCTTTATGCTATAAACTAATCAAACATCCTGATGTAATGGCAAAAAACTGACACATGAAATCACAAATTTGGTGTTAGTGTTATGGGAATCTGAGACTGTTCTGATTGGTAACTGGTTTGCATGTCACATTTATTTTTATAAGTGATTTGTAGATGATATATTTCTTGTCGGGGGAGACTGGATGAATTAGAAAGGTTTATTGAGCTTTTACACAGTTCCAGCAGTTTCTTGAGATTTTATTTTAGTAGTTCAGGTGTACATCTCCTTTCTTGATGTTAAAGTTCATAAGGATGAACTCTGTGGTCTATGCACCAGTATTTATTAAAAAAACAGGTGAAGAGGAATACTCTTCTGCATTGAGTTACAATTGCATTTAAATGTAAGAAAAAATATTTTAAATTAAACCAGCAAAACTAATTTTGTCATACCTGCTTAATTTAGATAATGTTCTCTCATTTACACTACTTAATCAAATTTCTGAAAAACAAAAATTTATACAAAGATTAACCTTTATCGTATCAATATCATTATGTGTGCTTGTCTGTGTATACTTATGGGTGTGTGTGGTCAGATGTTTGGAAACACTGTTAGCGTTAATGGAATAATGCAGCTCACACAACTGCAAGTGTGGAGAAGAGCATAGTGTGATCAGCAATGTAGTCATCAATGAGTTAGCAGAGTCATATTTTAGATACAGATTTATACTACAGTTGCCATTCAAGACTGTCAGATTGTCAGCTCTAAGGCTGGTGATCCAACAGATCTCAAATTGTTCTGTTTTACTAATTCGACATCCACATCTTTCATTCTTAAGAGCAATGCCAATTTCCAAAATATTGGTAATCCACTGAAATTTACAGTGAACACTTTATGTCTATGTACATGTCATATTAATGTCTATGTATTATCCATTTCTGCTCTATTTGACTTACTGTCTATGTGCTCTGCATTTTACTCTGTTTGCCTTGTGGCCTGGGTCATGGATGATAAGGCTTTTCAGACCAGTCCATCTACCTTGTTATTAAAATTAAAATAAATACATTCATAGGTTCATAGGTTCATAGGTTCATACTAGGCTATCTGCCCAAGAGCATTTATAAGCCTAGCCCATAGTTATGTGGCTTTCGTCACCCCTTTAGTTTGAATAAAACTATGCCTATTATTTTGCTGTGCCTCTGTCAAGCAGTGACACTGAAGTAATCCCTGGGGTATATCTGCGATCCCCCATCCATTGGTCAAGATTCCTCTTGAACAAGGCCAGCGAGGTGCTCTGCCTCACATGTACCGGGATTTTGTTCCACAGCATAGGGAGTCTCTGGGTGATGAATCTGTCCCTCCAGCACGTTCTATTAATAACCGTGTCAAGGTTTAAGTCTCCCGCCCTTGTGGTTCAAATTACTGTAAATCAGAACTCATAGTAACAGTCAGCTTCTAACATGTATTACTGAAGAGCATTGGTTTCCACCTTCTCCTTATTCTCCTTATATCAAAACAGTGAACAATCAAAGAGCAGGACACTGCATGCAAATAATCAAATAGTTAACATACTAAGACTCACAATATGCAAAAAATGTTGAAAAGAGATGTTTATTTCTGATAGTATGTACAAATAGTGAATCTTAAACTAAACACCAGTGCTGAGTGTAAGATTTTTATTTTTAGTCACACTGACATGCTCAGTAAATAACATAGCAATATTATCCTTCACGAATAATTTTTGTACAAGTTAAGGAAGTCAATAGAAAATGTCATATGAAATGGGTTTTGATGTAAGGTTAATGACACATTCTACTAGAAAAGTTATTTTACTAAAGGTGATCAAGTGAGACACCAGTAATATTAGGATTTTCCCTGATTCTTTGCGAAAGTGTTCAAAATAAAAACAAAACAAATATTTCAGAAAAGGAAACATTCTTAATTTCTGAAATGTATAGTTATATATTGATGAAAATGACCCAAACCACTTTACAATAGACCAACTGTTTCTATAAACAGATGGTAGTATCACAATAAAATAGAAGAGAAAATGCCTTCTAAAGAAAAGCAGATAATATTATGTCTGAGGACCACTGTCTCAATGAGTGACAGTAGATCTTACTGATGAAGCAGTAATGCTCTCTTTATAGCCCTTGTTTTACATAAGCCTTGATAAAACCATCCTGACAATGATGTATTAAATGGTGCAACCAGAAACATTATTAACAACTAATAATTTACATTAATGGTTGCTATAAAGAAGAAGGAATCTTACCATAAATTATCGATTTTGTGTTTTCAGATTGAAGTCTAGTGTGACTGCTTCTTGGTGTATGGAAATGAATTGGATCTAATAGCACCACCATTCATTGCCTACCAGAAAAGGAGAGACTGGATTATTGAAACCCCTTTAAAATTTGGAAAATAACTGTTTGTTTAGAGGACTGTAAGAATTCAGTGAGGCTGTTTTTGGATTGACAACATTGAAATGATGGTCCTGGTGACTTGCATATGCGCATGTGATAATCTTAGAAGAGTGTTCTAAGACAAATAGTCCCTAAAATGGTAGACCATCTGGGGAAAGACTTACAGTGTATATAGGAAAAAATGTCATTACCAGGTTGCTATAGTTCAGGATGCTGAATAATATGAAGTAGTAGTACATTGCTTTAGTGCTAAGATTTTTATTTTTTCAGTCTATGAATTATATGACTCATGACCTAAATCCAGTTATGTGAGAAAAAACTCCTTAAGTATAAGCAGAGTAGAACAACTTTACGTATTTTTTTCTTTCCTTATCACCAGTTTACTGTTTAGCTCCATTCCATCTTGACCACAAAGATAACCCATGCATTCCTGGGAGGTGAGGGTCATATGTTTCATTCATAGTCCTGGAGCAAGCACTGACTGAACCAGGAGAGGGATTCATCATCTTCATTATGAACTGGGTTTAGCATTTATCACCTTTCTATAGCAACATGGAGGCATACAATATGCCAAAACCCAGCAGCGACACACCATTACAGCATAGGCCTACTTGGCTTATTGCTATGGGAGATACACTTGCAGTTCTGTAGGTGTCATCAGTCAATTCAACCTCCTGCCTAATTTGGCCCACATGTATTCACCCACACCTGACCAAACATGGATCATTGGAAGCAAACTTGGGGCTTTATCCCAAAAAGTTTATAATTTTATACTATTATTTTTTTCTGTTTTATTTTGTTTTTTTAGCTGTTTTGTAACCTGGCATATTCCACAAAGACACTCATGCAGTCATCACCAGTCCAGTACGCAAATCCAAGTTACAATTATAACAGCTATTTTTGTAGGAACAGCCTTGTTACAAAGAATCAAATTAAATATATTTCCATAGTATATAAGATACAGGAGTTCAGCTGAGTGGAGACTGGGGGAGACGGTAAGGTGGTTAAAGAACAGGACAGTAACACCACCTGCTTTTTATATAACCTACATGATTATTTGAGGCAAGTCGATTACCCATCATCTTTATACATAACTGAATAGCAGTCAGCCTTTAGGCTTAGTTTTTGTACCTCTGGGTGCCATTCACAATGATGCAGCTCCTTTATAATTAAGTGGGACCTCTGGCAGTCCTGAAAAGGATAAATCATGTTGCAGATTTAACCCATCCTTAGCACCCTGGACAAAACAATCGCTTCTTTTAAAATAAAATGGTACTTCCTTAGTTCACTGTATGCTCTATTATAAAAATCCCCCTACACTCATAAATAATACAGCATCCTATACTTGCTTAATGAAATTATGTTTCTTTGTTGCATTGTATCCCACATTGTAAAACGTCCCACTCACCCATGTGCATTACAGCAACCTTAGCAGAATCAAAGTTTCTTTTAAAATAGAATGGTGTTTCTCTAGTCTAGTAATTTGCATCAAAAAGTTTATTTGTTACTATATAAATTTCACTTGCTTGATCTATTCTGAAGGCACTACAATTTAAATGCACCTTACTGACAGGGATGTCCCTTCTTTTAATTCAGAATTTTGCTCTGTAACTCTTGAACTTGATGAATTTTGTAGAAACAGTGGTGCATTACAATCACCAAAGAATGTTAGCAATTAAGAGTCACAGACTGCTTTCACTTTTGAAAATGCATATTAACTTGTGACCTCTTATTCAGTCAGTTTTTAAGCCACTGCTACCAAAATTTAAAGTGTTACTGATTTAGGACTTTTTCCCTTGATTATTTTTGACTTTGTCCCTGATTCTAGAGATAAGAAGTCTGAGAGTCAGTCTGCTTTGAATGCCATTGTTTCACTTTTGAGAAGTTTTTTTATGTCATGTATAAACTGTTGTAAAATAGTAATGAAACTTGTAAAGCATAATAGATCTTTATGTGGATGCATTTAATCAATTTTCTTCTATTCTATGTTCGTAACTGGGGGTGCAAAACTTTAACAGAACTTAAGTCACTTTGGTAGATAAAAATTGTTTTATGAAAAGAAAATATATTTAATTCTGGAAGAATGTCACTGGCCTGAAGGTCTATGCCTCCTTAAAGTGGTTAATTTATGCAGCTATTCTTTAATAGTAGAAGGTAGAAAAATTATAAAAGGAAAAAAAAGCACTGAAGTACCACAGCATGTTTGTGCGGTCAGGAAGGGCTTGCTAAATTAAAATGTAGACAATAAATAATTATTTTGTTTCTTCCATACTGTGTTTGGAAATTTAAGAAATGCTAGTGATTCTTTATACCTGAATCTCTAGACCTGTAACTATCTATATCCATCCATCCATCGCATCTTTCCATTTAGCCACACATTTTCTAAACCACTTATTTTGGTGAAAGCTGCAGTGCTGGCAAGCTGAGCAGGGTAGACCAAACTTCACTGTCCAGAGCAACAGTCCCTAGATCCACTTAGGGAATGGTAATGTGTTCCCAGGCCTGCTAAGAGATATCTTTCTAGAATATCCTGGGCTTGCTCCATAGTCTCCAATGGACAGCACCCAGTGTCACCCTCATTAGGTGCCTAAACCACCTCCACTGGCGCTTCTCAGTTTTGAGGATCAGTAGTTCTGATTTAAGTTCCCCTTGGATATCCAACTATGTCATTCTGCCATACAGTTTTACCCTGCAACCGTATGAAGGAGACTGATTTTTGCCACTTCCTTTAATACTATAGTCTACTGCAGTGCCTACTATATTGTTGCAGGTGTACCCATACATTGTGGTCATACTTTTGCTCCCTTCTACCCTCAGTTATAAACCTTTTAACTGTGGCTGTTTTGTGTAGAGATAATATAAGCCCTTAAGAGTACTTGTATGTATTTGGTGATACTGTTGAAGCCACGCCAATAGTCTTGCTGTTCCTCACATTTGCTGATTGGATGATAATAATAACATTGCACGGTAGAATTGGACACTGTCTGGTAAGGGTCTTTATAGCAGCTGATAAGGGTGGTTGGTGGCAGTTGGTACTACCTTATAGCCTGGGCAGAAGGAGGCATAGCTGGAGAGCCTGTGCCAGCCTTCCTCAGGAGTGTCTGTATGTTTGTATATAATTCATATCTAAGTGTGTGTGTGTGTGTGTGTGTGTGTGTGTGTGTGTGTGTGTGTGTGTGTGTGTGTCAGCTACTTGGGCAGGGACACGAAGCACTGGTTGAACAGAGCAGGTGTTGGAGGTTTTGGCTTGACCACTCGGCTGAGATCTGTACCCTATAGCTTTGCCAGAGGTGAGTCTTATTGGGGATCTGGAGAGAAATGGAGAAACCAGCCCCAGACTGACTGTCATCTCTGTGTGCTCTTAAGGGAAATTGCACTTTACTGTGTGTGTACTTGTTATCCTTCCCAATGTGCATGCCCCTCACTGGTGCTAGTGGTGAGGATTGAGTCTCCTTGATTACTGGAACAGTGCATGGGTGTCACACCATTTTTACAGTGTACCCGTACTTGTATCTGGTCAAGGCCTTACACACTGCACCACATATTGGAATTGTAAAAACACTTAAAGTCCTATTATGTTCAAGCTAGAAAAGAAAAATACTCCAGGCTACCATGACTGATGGATAATAAATTTATTGATAGAAATGGTGAGCGCATTCATGGTAATCCAGAACTGATTCTTCAGACTACATAAAAACCTGAAAACACATATTTGAATATCAAAAATAGCTACAAAGTCACATGTTAAAATGATTAATATAAATATATGAAAAAAAGAATAAATATCAGCACCAATGAGATTAACGTTACAGACCAGACTTCTTAAGGTAAAAGTTAAACAACCAATCGGTAAAAAAGTGATGAAGAATATACATGCCCCCCCTGTGATGAAAAACATTTAACACTGAGAAGTACTACCTCTTGGAAGGAGGGAGACACTCCACCAATCATCACTTCACATTAGACAGACTCCTCAGCTCCAGTCAAACATAGGTTGGGCAGATACAACTTTGTCCAATCACTTATAGCTTCTCTTATCCAGTGCAAGATTGCATAGGCAAAAATGGCCTTATCCATCTAAAGAGAAAAAAGGATTTATACATAGTGTAATCTAGCATGGTCAGATCCATATCCATATCCATAGATAAACAACAATCAGATCTATATCTGTGAAAAAACAATCACAAAATATAATCGCACAAAAGGTCCATAGACTTAAACAGCTAATAAATACCAGAAACTTGAATAACGACCAAATGTAAATAAACTTTTTAAAAGAAAACTAAAATATGCATGCACCATTTCTATAAATAAGCTAACTAACCCCATCCCAGATACAAAAAATTACTGAAGCATTTAAAACATCCACATGATAAACATATTAGGATGGAGTAAAGCCAGACATATACTGAATGCAATATTAAAAACAATAGATGTCATCAAGACATACTCTTATATTTTAATGTCTTGGAAGTAATATCAGATTGGTGCTCCCCTTCCAACCATATAGCATCAAAGACAGCCTATCACAAAGCAACATCCTAGCATATCCATCAATAAGGAAATGAGCAGGTAAACTAGAGCCAAATACGGCATCTACAAAAAGATACATATTCACATCTGATGTCTTGGAATTAAAATCTGATGGATACAGCCTGTCCCAATCAAAAAAGGGAGAACTTTATACAGAAGGCTAAAATAAAATATAATTATATAAACAACATTTCTATAAATAAGGTATGTAACACCATCCCATATGCAAAAGGGTCTTTGATGGAGTAAAAGCTGTCACGTCACAGACATAATAAGAGCAAGCCAGGCATAAACTAAACACTGTATTGAAAAAACAATGGATTGCATTAGCACATTGTTGTGTAGTCTTAGACTAACATTTTGGAAGTAATATCAGATTGGTATACCTATTCCATCCATAAAGCACCAAAAACAGCCTATTGGAAAGCAACACTCTAACGTGTCCACCAATTAGGAAACAAGTAGATAACCCAAAATCAAATATGGCATCTACAAAAATATACATATTCAGAGTCTAGTATCTTAAAGTAGAAATCTGATAGTGAAGCCTGTTCCAACCAAAAAAGGGGGAAACAGCTTGAAAAAACCTTATTTTGAGAACTATTCAGAAGACAGACAAATGATTCCCAAAAAACAAATATGTTGAATGCTCCCTTTATGCTATAAACTAATCAAACATCCTGATGTAATGGCAAAAAAGTGACAAAGTGACAAGAAATCACAAATTTGTTGCTAGAATTATGTTAATCTGAGACTGTCCTGATTGGTAACTGCTTTGCACATCATATTTATTTTTATAAGCGATTTGTAGATGATACATTTCTTGTCTGGGGGGAACTAGATGAAGTGGAAAGGTTTATTTAGCTTTTACACAATTCCAGCAGTTTCTTGAGATTCTGTTTTAGTAGTTCATGTGAATATGTCTCCTTTCATCATAACGATGAACTCTGTGGCCTATGTACCAGTATTTATAAAAAAACAGGTACAGAGGAATACTCTTCTGCATTGAGTTACAATTACATTTAAATGTAAGAAAAATATTTTAAATTAAACCAGCAAAACAAATTTTGTCGTACCTGGTTAATTTAATGTGCTCTCAATTACATTACTTAATCATATCTCTGAATAACACAAATGTATACAAATGTATACAAAGATTAGCCTTTATATTATCAATACCATTATGCGTGCATGTCTGTGTATGCTTGTGTGTGTGTGTGTGTGTGTGTGTGTGTGTGTATGTGTGTGTGTGTGTGTGTGTGTGTGTGTGTGGGTGTGTGTGTGTGTGGTCAGATTTTTGGAAACATTGTTGGCTTTAATGGAATAATGCGGCTCATACAACTGCAGGTGTGGAGAAGAGCACATTGTGATTGGTACTGTAGTCATCAATGAGTTAACAGAGTCATATTTTAGATACAGATTCATACTACAGCTGCCATTCAAGACTTGTAGATTATCAGCTCTAAGGCTGATGATCCAACAGATCTCACATTGTCCTGTTTAACTAATTAGACATCCACATCTTTCATTCTTAAGAGCAATGCCAATTTCCAAAATATTGGTAATCCACTGAAATTTACAGTGAATGCTTTATGTCTATGTACATGCCGTATGAATGTCTATGTATTATCCATTTCTGCTCTATTTGACCTACTGTCTATGTGCTCTGCATTTTACTCTATTTGACTTGTGGCCTGGGTCATGGATGATAAGGGTTTTCAGACCAGCCCACCTATTTTGTTATTAAAATTAAATAAAATAAATACATTCAAATTACTGTAAATCAGAACTTGTAGTAACAGTCAGCGTCTAACATGTATTATTGAAGAGCATTGGTTTCCACCTTCTCCTTATATCAAAATAGTGAACAATCGAAGAGCAGGACACTGCTTGCAAGTAATGAAATAGTTAACATCCTAAGAATCACAATATGCAAAAAATGTTGAAAAGAGATTTTTATTTCTGATAGTATGTACAAATACTGAATCTTAAATTAATACCAATGCCATGTAAGATTTTTGATTTCAGTCACACTGACACACTCAGGAAACGACATAGCAATGTTATCCTCCATGAATAATTTATGTACAGCTTAAGGAAGTCTATAGAAAATGCCATATGAAATGTGTTTTGATGTTAGGTTAATGACACATTCTAATAGAAAAGTTATTTTACTAAAAGTGATCAAGTAAGATACCAGTAATATTAGGATGTTCCTTGATTCCTTGCGAAAGTGTTAAAATAAAAACAAAACCAATATTTCAGAAAAGGAAACATTCTTAATTTCTGAAATGTATAGTTATATATTGATAAAAATGACCCAAACCACTTTACAATAGACCAAGTGACTCTATAAACAGATGGTAGTATCACAATAAAATAGAAGAGAAAATGCCTTCTAAAGAAAAGCAGATTTAACATTATGTCTGAGGACCACTGTCTCAGTGAGTGACAGTAGATCTTACTGATGAAGCAGTAATGTTGTCTTTGTACATAAGCCTTGATAAAACCATCCTGACAATGATGTACTAAATGGTGCAACTAGAAACATTAACAACTAATAATTTACATTAATGGTTGCTATAAAGAAGAAGGAATCTTACCATAAATGATCAATTTTGTGTTTTCAAATTGGAGTCTACTGTGACTGCTTCTTGGTGTATGGAAATTAATTGAATCGAATCTAATAGCACCATTCATTGCCTACCAGAAAAGGAGAGACTTTATCATTGAAAACCCTTTAAAATTTGGAAAATAACTGTTCTGTTCAGGGGACTGTAAGAATTTAATGAGGCTGCTTTGGATTGACAACATTGAAATGATGGTCCTGGTGAATTGTGCATGTGATAATCTTAGAAAAGTGTTCTAAGACAGATAGTCCCTAAGATGGTAAACCATCTGGGGCAAGACTTACAGTGCATATAGGCAAAATGTCATTACCAGATTGCTATAGTTCAGGATGCCGAATAATATGAAGTAGTAGTACATTGGGTTAATGCTAAGATTTTTATCTTTTCATTCTATGAACTCTGTGACTCATGACCTAAGTCCAGCTATGTGAGGAAAAACATCTTAAGTATAAGCAGAGTAGAACAACTTTATGTATTTTTTCCTTTCCTTATCACCAGTTTACAGTCTAGCCCCATTCCATCTTGACCACAAAGATGACCCATGCATTCCTGGGAGGTGAGGGTCATATGTTTCATTCATAGTCCTGGAGCGAGCACTGACTGAACCAGGAGAGGGATTCATCATCTGCATTATAGGTTCATAGGTAGGTACTAGGCTATTGGCCCAAGGGCCTACGTAAGTCTAGCCAACAAGGTTCCCTGGCTTATGCCACCCAAGAAAGTTATTTTCCTGGCCACTGTTGAGCAGAGACACAGAAGTGATCCCAGGGATGTATTTCCTATTTCCCATCCACTCATCATGACTTTTCTTGAAGAGTGCTAATGAAGAACTTTGCTTGACATAGATGCGTAGCCTGTTCCAGAGTATTGGAAGTCAGGAATCTATCTCTCCAGCATGTCCTGTTTTATTGTGGTGACAAGGTTTAGGTCCCTAGAGTGTGTAGCCTGGAGGGATTGGGATTTCTTTAGGTGTAGGATGTCCAACAGCTCTGGGTTTGACATAGCTTTATATATTAGGCAGAGATCACCTCAGAGTAGGCAATATGCTACGGAGTAAAGCTGGAGTTTTCTGAGATGGTCAGTGTAGGGCATTTGTTTGAGGCCAGTAATCCCCTTTGTGAGGTACTTTTGTGGCCTTTCCAGCTGCTGCAGATGTCTTGTGAGGTACATTCCAAAAGGGGCGTTGTACTCTATAATGGGTCTAAGGAGTGTCGAGTAGAAGGGAACAATGACCTCTTTTTTCCTGGATGAGAACCCTTTTATGAGGAGGTGTGCCACATAGAAGGACTTCCTGACTACTGTGGCGATGTGATTATCAAAGGAGAGACTACTGTCCACCGGGGTCCCAAGGTCTCTTATCACACATTCAGTGTTAAGTAGATTGCTGCCTATGTGGTAGTTCATGGGTACAGAGTTTTTACCAAGGGGATGACACTGCACTTTTTGACATTGAGCTTGAGGCCATGTCTCTGACACCAGGCATCTGTCTCAGAAAGGCCCTTCTGTAGGATGTCCACATCATTTGGGGACTTTACTATGGCTCCTAGTTTGCAGTCAACTGTGAACTTCATTAGCCAGAGGCCTTCTCTGTTAGCCTCTACTTCAGAGAAGTAGATACCAAACAGGAGAGGTCCCAGGACTGAACCCTGTGGTACTCCACTTGTCACTGGTTTGAGGTCAGATTTGGAGTCTGCAACTTTTACAGTGTGGGTTCTGTCAGTGAGACAGTTGGCAACCCATCTTGTGACATAGGGATTTATACCTATTTTAGTGAGTTTAACTATAATTCCAGAATGGGGGATGGTGTCAAAAGCCTTGGCAAGGTCAAGATAGGCTGTGTGAACCACCTTACCCTCATCTACGGCTTTGGTGACTGCCTCAAAGAAGTCGATCAGGTTCAGGAGGCATGATATGCCTTTCACTAACCCGAACTGGGTGGCATCCAGAGTTTGGAGGATACCAATGTCTTTATTTATGAGTTCCATGATGATACATTCCATGGCCTTGCAGACCAGGCTCGTCAGGCTAATAGTGTGATAGTTCCTGAGGTCAGTGTTGGCTCCCCCTTTGTGAAGTGGGATAACTGTTGCTGTGCACCATTCATTGGACACAAAACCTGATGTGAGGCTATTATTGAACATGGTGCTTAGGTGGGGAGCCAGTTCGTTCTGAAGTTCGTGTAAAATGCAGCCTGGGATGTTGTCCGGTCCCATGGATGCTGTGGTTTTGGCTTTAGAGAGTGCATCTTTTACCTGCGTAGTTGTGATTACAGAGACTCTGCATTCTTCCTGTATAGATATAGGCCCTTTAGGGGGTGAAGGGGGGGGGCTAAAGTTAGCACTGAACCTATCTGCCAGGATGTTGGTAATATCAGTTGGTTCAGTAATTATTGTACCGTTGTGCTGTAACTCAGAGCAGATCTGGGTGTTGCCATCGAGATTCTTGACATAGCTATAGAATACTTTGTGGTTGTCCTTAGAATTAGTGGTGATTTTGTTTTCATAGCTAGCTTTGGAGGATCTTGTGAGGGATCTCAGCTTCTTACTGAGGCTGACCAGGGAGCTCCTCCACTCATGGAATTTTACTCTCTTTTGCAACAGTTTCTTCCTTCTGTTGTAGAGCTTGTTTATGGCAGGGGACCACCAGACTGACTTCCTTTTTTTGGAGGAGAGCATCTTGGTTCTGTTTGGGATAGCACAATCCATGCACTCGTGTAAGTGCTTATAGAGTGCATTTGTGTAGGATTCAGCAGTTGTAACTGTATTGTCCATTTGCATGGGTGTCATGAAGTTCACCACTTCTGTCTTAAGAAGCATGAAGTTGGCTTTGGAGATATTTTTTACTGTGGTTTCCTTAATGGGGGGGGGGTGTGGATATCAAGGGTGATTAGCTTATGGTAGGATCGGACCAATGAGGAGTTGACTTCAGGTGTGGAACACCAGTCACTCATGTTAGTAATGACTAGGTCTAGGATACTGTTGCCCCTGGTGGGGGTGTGGATAAGTTGATCCAGGGCATTGGAGTTTATGAATTCCAGAAAGCGTTGAGCTAAGGAGTTGGTACATGAGTAGTTTTCCCAGTTAATGTTGGGGTAGTTGAATCCGCCCATTATTAGGGTGTTTGGTTGAACCCTAATATTTTCCAGTACATCAAGAAAAGAGGAGTGGGATTCCTGGGGCTATGGCGGGGGATCTGTAGCAAGTTATAATTTGGATTTCAGTTTTTCCCAGAGTTAGTTGCACTTGGATAACCTCTGATGCATTATGCTGAGCAACTAGCCTGGAGGTGTAGATATCCTTAATGAATATGGACACCTCTGCTTTTGGTGTTTCGGTCCGGGTTACATGGCTGAAAAGTGTGGCATGAGTTATAGCCTGGTAGTGCAGGGTTGCTCTCTGGAGCCTTGAACGAGGTCTCAGTCACTGCACAGATATCGATGTTCTCCATTTTAAGGAGTGTCTCGGGTGAGTGCATTTTGAGATTTATACTTCTAGCATTGAGTAGCATTAACCTCAGTTTTTCCTTACCTGTTCCTGTTACGGTGGTGAATTTGTCATTTGAACCTTGCGTAAAAAAGGGACTATAGGGGCAGCCAGAGTCTTAGCCAGTATCCGGAATCTCAGGGGCGACAGGTGCAGGCCATCTTTGGTAAAGCATTGTGTTCTGTCGACCATGTCATCCCAAGCATACAGATACTGGATCCCTTTAGAATGACACCAGAAGCTTAGCCCATTGTTTAAGTCAATCATTTTGTCCTTGCACTGTGGTATCATTCTGGGTGATGACAGAATGCTACTCAGGGCTAGGGTCATACCTGCCTGGGCTACAAGATCGGAGAGTTCTTCCATGTCTTTTTTCATGTAGTCCAGGGAGGTACATCTCAGGTCATTCATACCAACATGGACAATGACAGAGTCATATTTGTACTTGTTGTGGAGTGAACTGAGTGCATGGGTTATGTGGCAGATCCTGGCACCCGACATGCAGCTGACAGTAACCTTCTTCTTGTTTAGCCTGGTGAGTGGGACATCAGTGTCCCTGACTATAGAGTCACCTATGACTAGTGTGTTGGGTACGTTGTTTTGCCTTATTGGCAATGGTTGAGTGGCACACTGAATCTGTGGGCTATGTGTCATTTGGGTTGTGTTGGGGAATGAAGGTTGCTTGCGTTTCTGCTTTGGAGGTCTTTGTTGCTTAGACAGATTATTATTGAGAGCCTCCGTGAATGTTTTTGTGTTACTATGTGTGGATTTTGGTGGTGTAGATTTAGTGAGACTATGTGATGAGTGTGGTGTGTTGCAAATATTTACCTTCTCTTGACTGTCCAGTTGAGTCTTGGTTGGAGAGAGCTTTACCTCCAGTTTGGCTAGATAAGTGCATCTCTCACAGGTTGTAGTGTTGGGTGGTAGGAGGAGAGTGTTATCTGTGTACATGAGGCAATTTCTATATTGCCTCAAGATGCCCAGATTCATCAGATAGACCGGAGAGAACACTGGAGCAGACCCTTGGACATGCCTGAATAAAAAACTATTTTCCTCTAGGTAAGTGAGGAAAGTGAGTACAAGAGCTGTTTTTCTCTAAGCAAGTGAGAAAAGTAAGTACAAAAACTGTTTACCTCTAGGTAATGAGGAAGGTTGAGTGTTATAGTAATTAGTAGCTTATTTAGTGCTTACAAGTTCTGAATAAGTGCTGAGCATGAATAAGCAAATTTAAGTGCTAAAACTAAGAATCTATATCTGCACTAGGCGAGTTACAGGACAGAAACAAGTGCAAATGCAGGCTTTCAAATCAGAAAGTTGAGAGAGAAATGGAAAAGATTGCCCAAATGGCCAATAACTACAATTTCTGGGCCAGAACCACTCGTTATGTGGTAGGCAGGTTACCTAGTGCTTACCACTCACACTGATAAGCTAGAAGACTTCCCTCCAACACAGAAAGGCTTGTGGGGGGGGGGTTCAGAAGCTTACATACAGTCCTGGATACAGCAAATCTGTATCTGGACTACACTAGTTACAGGAAAGGTAGGAAACAGGCTTACACTATTTTTGTTTTTACAGAAAGGTAGATAAAACAGCAGTAAAAACAAGTCGCATGCAGTGCCTGCTAGCATACTTGAGTATGTAGCAATATTAGACCAAACACAGTTTAAAAAATGCAATTAAATTAAAAAGGACTAAAAGCAAGTGCAGAAGGAGTTTATTAGGTAGAATGTGGTAAAGAGTTGGGACTGGGAGAGTGTCTCAGATCAAATCTACAGTGGGGCAGGCTACTGCAAAAGTCACCAAATTTAAACTACGAGCCAGAAATAGGGAGGGTCGGTGGGTGGGACAAAACACTTTCAGCAGAGATCTGAAAAACTATAAGCAACAATTAACAGTACAATCTCTAATACCAAAAAAATATATACTTAGCTCTGTATATTTCCAGATAGATTGAAAATCAGTCTCTCTGAACACAGGTTCCAGCAATGAAATGCAGGCGGTTACTAACAAGTCTAATTTTATGCAAGTGACCCTTGAGTTTGATAACACTTCTTCGTCTTCTTTCGGCTGCTCCCATTAGGGGTCGCCACAGCAGATCTACTGTTTCCATTTCCTCCTGTCCTCTGCATCTTGCTCTGTCACACCAACCACCTGCATATCCTCTCTCACCACATCCATAAACCTTATCTTAGGCCTTCATCTTTTCCTGTTACCTGGCAGCTTCATACTTAGCATCTTTTTCCCAATATACTCTGCATCCCTCCTCAGCACATGTCCAAACCAATGTAATCTTGCCTCTCTGGCTTTGTCTCCAAACCTTTCAACCTGAGCTGACCCTCTAATATACTTATTCCTAATCCTGTCCATCCTTGTCACACCCACTGCAAATCGAAACATCTTCATCTATGCCATGTCAAGCTCTGACTCCTGCCTTTTTGTCAGTGCCACTGTCTCCAACCTGTATACCATAGCTGGTCTCACTACTCTCTTGTAGACCTTCCCTTTCACTCTTACTAGTACTTGTCTGTCACAAATTACCCCGACACTCTTCTCCACCCACTCCATCCTGCCCGTACTCTCTTCTTCACCTCTAAAGCTGTAAAAAACAGTTATACCAACTGAAGACACAGCAGAAAATAGGGGGAGGTGAGGAAAACATTTTCAGCAGAGATCTGAAAAACTATAAGCAGCAATTAACAGTACAAACTCTAAAACCAAAAAAATATACTAAGCTCTGTATATTTCCAGACAGATTGAAAAGCAGTCTCTCAGAACACAGGTTCCAGCAATGAAATGCAGGCTGTTACTAACAGTTCTAGTTTTATGCAAGTGATTCTTAGAATTGGGTCTAGCATTTACCACCTTTCTATAGCAACATGGATGCATAAAATATGCCAAAACCCAGCAGCAACACACCATTACAGCACAGGCCTACTTAGCATATTGCTATGGGAGATACACCTACAGTTCTGTAAGTGTCATCAGTCCATTCAACCTTCTGCCTAATTTGGCTCACTTGTATTCACACACACTTGAGCCCCAAACCCACTAGCATCTGTGGCACTAGTTGAACATGGGTCATTGGAAGCAAACTCGGGGCTTTATCCCAATAGGTTTATAATTTTATACTATTCTTTTTTCTGTTTTATTTATTTATTTTTTTTAGCTGTTTTGTAACCTGGCATATTCCACAGAGACTCATGCAGTCATCACCAGTTCAGTCCGCAAATTCAAGTTACAATTATAACAGCTATTTTCGTAGGAACAGCCTTGTTACAAAGAATCAAATTAAATATATACCCATAGTATGTAAGATACAGGAGTTCAGCTGAGTGGCGATTGGGGGAGACGGTAAGTTAGTTAAAGAACAGGACAGTAACACCACCTGCTTTTTATATAACCTCCATGATTATTTGAGGCAAGTCGATTACCCATCATCTTTATACATAACTGAATAGCTGTTAGCCTTTAGGCTTAGGTTTTATACCTCTCATTTGTACCATTCACAATGATGCAGCTCCATTATAATTAAGTGGGACCTTGTCAGTCCTGAAAAGGATAAATCGTTTGCAGATTTAACCCATCCTTATCACCCTGGACAAAACAATTTTACTTTAAAAATAAAATGGTACTTCCTTAGTTCACTGTATGCTCTAATATAAAAAAAACTCCCCTACACTCATAAATAATACAGCATCCTATATTTGCTTAATGAAATGATGTTTCTTTGTTGCATTATATCCCACATTGTAAAAAGTCCCTCGCACCCATGGGTATCACAGCAACCTTAGCAGAATCACAATTTCTTTTAAAATAAAACGGTGTTTCTCTAGCCAAGTAATTTGCATCAAAGAGTTTATTTGTTACAATATAAATTTCACTTGCTTGATGCATTCTGAAGGCACAGTTTAAATGTACCTTACTGATAGGGATGTCCCTTCTTTTGATTCAGAATTTTGCTCTGTAACTCTTGAAATTGATTTCTGTAGAAACAGTGGTGCATTACAATCACTAAAGAATGTTAGCAATTAAGAGTCACAGATTTCTTTCACTTTTGAAAATGCATATTAACTTGTGACCTCTTATTCTTTAAATTTTATGTCAATGCTATCAAAATTTAAAGTGTTCCTAATTTAGGACTTTTTCCCTTGATTATTTTTGAATTTGTCTCTGATTCTACAAATAAGAAGTATGAGAGTCAATCTGCTTTGAATGCCATTGTTTCATTTTTGAGACGTTTTATTTATGTCATGTATAAACTGTTGTAAAATAGTAATGAAATGTGTAAAGCATAATAGATCTTTATGTGAATACATTTAATCAAATTTCTTCTATTCTATATTCAGGTCTATATTATATTCGTGAACACTTACGTTGTCTAATACAACATGATCGACACCTATTCAGCGAACACACAAGTCAGCGAAAGCTCACAATGCAGAAAAACACATCACTGAATACTTTTACTTGGCCAACACCGTTCCACCCACTAGCGATAACAAAACACACTTCCCACTACACCGCTCGCTACATAATACCCACCCAAACAAAATAAATAAACCACATACATACACTAACCTAAACCCTACTTCTAAACCTAAATTAACCCTTACATAAATTACTTTCTATGCACTTACCTTAACCCGGGCCCTAACCCTAAGTTCCGCAACTATCGCACACTTACCTTAATAAGCTATACGCAAACAAAACAAATAATCCACACACATACACTTTACCAAACCCTACTTCTAACCCTTACATACATTACTATCTATGCACTTACTTTTATCTGCACCCTAACCCTAAGGTCCATAACTATTGCACACTTACCTTATGGAGCTACACCACAGAAGGGCCGACTGTCGAATCAGGATTTCAAATTTCGCAGTTTCCAGCATTCAATGTACTCACGGTTCACTCATTAGGTGCCAATCATGCCATATTCGACAACCTAAGCATTTGTGAATATAATATAGACCCTATATTTGCAACTGGGGGTGCAAAACTTTAACAGAACTTAAGTGGCTTTGGTAGATAAAAATTGTTTTATGAACAGAAGATACTTTTAATTCTGGAAGAATGTCACTGGTCTAAAGGTCTATGCCTCTTTAAAGTGGTTCATTTATGCAACTATTCCTTAATAGGAGATGGTAGAAAAATTATAAAAGGAAAAGAAAGCACTGAAATACCACAGCATGTTTGTGCGGTCATGAAGGGCTTGCTAAATTAAAATGTAGACAATTCATTAATATTTTGTTTCTTCCATACTGTTTTTGGAAATTTATGAAATGCCAGTGATTCTTTATATCTGTATCTCTATATCTATAATTATATATATCCATCCATTCATCCATCCATCCATCCATCCATCCATCCATCCATCCATCTATCCATCCATCTTTCCATTTAGCCACACATTTTCTAAACCACTTATTTTGGTGAAAGTTGCAGTGTTGGCAAGCTGAGCAGGGTAGACCAGACTTCACTGTCCAGAGCAATAGTCCCCAGCTCCACTTAGGGAATGGTAATGTGTTCCCAGGCCTGCTGAGAGATATCTTTCCAAAATACCCTGGGTTTGCACCATAGTCTCCCATGGACAGCACCCAGTGTCACCCTCATTAGGTGCCTAAACCACCTCCACTGGCTTTTCTCAGTTTTGAGGAGCAGTAGTTCTAATTTAAGTTCCCCATGGATTGCCAAATACCTCATTCTGTCACAGGGTTTTAGCCTGCAACCATATGAAGGAGACTGATTTCTGCCACTTCCTTCAACACTACAGTCTACATCAGTGCCTACTATATTGTTGTAGGTATACCCATGCATTGTGGTCAAACTTTTTGTCCCCTCTACCCTCAGTTATGAACCAGACCCTAGTTTACTTTAACTCTTCTAATGGATGTAGCTGCTTACTCTCACTTGCAGAGAGTATGCAATTCTTTTCTAGGGGAACACCATGATCATAGATTTAGTAGTTCTGATTCTTAGCAATAAACTCCTACTAAGGATGCCAAATATGACAGTCATTTAAGGCCAGATGTTAAATACTGTCTACAGAAAAAAGGATGCAATCCTTACATCTCCAGACTGATGTTATTCAAACAGTGGATGTGCCCTGAAAGCTATGCAGGAAAATCATCAGCAGGAATAGAGAAAATGTATACCATTGACAGAGTTCTGTGCTCATATGATCATATTCAACTTAGCACCAATAAATATGACCCTATGTATCATTAAAAAAATAAATACATTTTAGAATGGGTATATTGTTTTTTTGTAACCAGACTGGATGTGCCTACTTTTACAGAAAAAACAAATGGTTAAGCCTTCAACTTTATGTAACATTACTTAAAAGCATTTTTTGGGAGACAAGGCACTCTGTACCCTTCATGTGGGACTTTGACTGCACCCCCATGCATACACATAGCCCCCTCACTTAAACTTGCTAATGTGTCTGTTGGACAGCCATGGGGGAAAAAGAAAGATAACACACACACACACACACACACACACACACACACACACACACACACACACACACACACACACACACACACACACACACAAAGTCACAACTGCTACTAGATAGGCATTGTACAAGCAGTGATTTTCTCTGACAAACACTTCTTGATGCTTTCAACATCAGTAATTATAACTTTACACGATGAAGCTTTCTACAGCTGTATGCTATCAACTAGTAGGTTAGCCTAATTAACCAACCATTTGATGTTGTGTCTTTCGGCTTTTCCCAGTTAGGGGTCGCCACAGCGGAACTCAGGTCCGCTAATGATTGGCAGTAGATTTTTACGTGCCAAGTTGCCGGCCCTGATGCACAATCTTCAATGAAGGTACTCCCATTCACACATGTCTCCACACAGAAGACGCTCTAGCTGAGAATCGAACGGGACAATGTCTTATTGTGAGGCGACAACGCTACCGCAGCACCACCACCGCAGTTTAGCCAACCATTTGATACTTTCTTAAACTACATTATCACACCTCTTCATTTAAAAGATTAACATCTGTAGTTATATGTTAGTTTACTCTTCAGTTATGCTCAGCATAATACCCTCAGTAACACACTAGTATGCCAATTAATATTAATTATAACATTCTCCTACTATGCATTCTGTTTTATATAAAATATTTCAAACAGCCTCTGACCAATCTCCTTTATTAAAATGTCATTATCTGCACCTATCTACTATTCCAGCACTGTCAAATTTAATCCTGACATCCTTCAACACCTGTAATATCTCCTCACCACCATGCCAAAATGACAAAAAAAAATGTAACCATAACTAAAATCAGCCAAAATATTATACTCGACTCGTATATTACAGAAACATTTTTCTGTACCTATAATGCAAAGAACCAAAGCCAAATCTTCTTAACTGAATACCTTCAAATCTCACCCCAGTGAACTTTTATTCTTATTTGAGAGTTTCCTTACTCAACAAAGATAATATTTCAAAAAAGTCTGATTTACTGGCTCCGTAGCTGTTACCCACTGACATGATGAAATAAGTATCACACATTATTGGATCAAAGGTTGTACACCTGACATATTTCTTCCATGGGTATCAAACATATATTCAGTACTAGGCCAGGAAAAGGGGTAAGGAGAGCTACTATCTTCTTCTATGACCCTAATATGAATGTAAAAGTAGTTTTACTGTATGCTATAATAGACACACAGGCCCCTACTGTGACTATAAGGTGACACCTACCTAATTTAAGTACTAAACTGTTTTATTACTTTAGCTTACCTCACTCCTTCTCCATAACAATATAAATCCTTTACAGCCTACTGTGACCCTGTGAAAAGCTCTGCCATGTATTAGAAACTCAATTTTTGTGTGTTATTTAAATGTCAACTTACTGGGCCCTCAAAGAACCTCTAAGAAGTTTTTGTGACCTCAGTCTTGACCAAATGATTAATAGGACAACCAGGCCAAACTCAAAATTCAATAACAATACTCTTACAGAGCTTCTGAAAAGTAATGCAACTCACAAAATCTCATCAATCAATATTTACATTCTATTATATAGCAACCGATCCCCAATTTCTTTCATCACCCCCCAAAAAGAATGTTTGCTTCTCCAACCAGTCGCTATTCTAGTGGGTGAATACTTCCAAAATTGCTTCTTCTTTCATATCTTGAATAAAAATACCATAGTAATTACTGGGTGACAAACATATGGGCACTTTGGAAAAGTAAATCCATGTCTTCCAACCTCTCAAGAACATAGTACAGATTTATAAGTTGTACTTACCCATAACAGCAGATTTTGAGTTCCTCACTGCTATAGCAGTGCTTTGGCTATATGGGTTGTTTCCTGCCTAGAAAACAACTGGCCAGTTTCAAAAAGGTCTGGCAATTCTCTCTCTCATTCACTCTGACTGCTGATTGGGTAATCCCTAGCAATCTTGAAACAATCAGCCAATAATAAAAAAGTATAAAGCAGAAATAAACACAACCCTACTTTATATGCCAGCTACAATTATATACAAGAGTAGGGGGTGGGGGTGGGTGCAGCTACTGCTGCACTGAGGAATTTGAGCATTTATTGTTATTTGTTAAGTGTACCTTACACAGTTCTGTTATGTTCAGGATTTTCACTACTTCAATAGCCCTTAGGGCATATGGGTTGAATAATGAAGCCTGTTCATCCTGGAAGGAGGATATATATATGGATCCAGGAGACCCTAGAGGACAGTGGTAGAAAAGTTTGCCCTTGACCTACAAAAGGAATTCAGTTTGTAATGCTTTGTAAATCTATGTACAGAGGACCATGTAGCTGCCTGTAGAATACTTCTAGAGTTCACACCTGCCATTAAAGAAGAGAAAATGCTGGTAGAATGTTCCTTTATATTGTCTGGAATAGATTTGTCATGGTGCGGATAACAGAAAAACAGTAGCTGAGGACAAGCACCCTGGACATTGTTTAGACACAGGGTATCCAAGAAATAAATAGCTGATCAGCTTTTCTAAAGGGCTTAGTTCTGCCAAGATATTATCTGAACTGTTAATGCATGGCCAGAGTAGGTAGAGATCTGTTCTCCCTGGGTTTTAGGCTCTGGGTAGAAAACTAGGAGACTGATGGCTGCAAGATGAGCCTTTATACTGGAACAAGCAAGGCCACAGGCAAGTAACTCACACAAAAACTTCAGCACCAGTGATATAGAATCCCTGATGTGCCCCTAACTAGAAAATTGTTTCCACTTATCAACATAGGATTTTCTATAGGCATGATTTCTTGTCTCCTTTAGTACCAGCTGCATGTCCTAATGAAATAAGAGCCTAAACAGTATTAAAATGTTATCTTCCAGACACTCGTGACATTTATTGATACTGAGGTGTATCAAATACCCCCTGTCTTGTGTGAGTAGATCGAGTCTGTTTGGAAGCTTGTGGTAACTGCCACTGGCCAATTGTATAAAAAGGGATAGCCAATTTTGCCTGGGCCAAAAGGGGGTAACCAAAATTATTTTGGGATATCCTACTGAATCTTCCTAATTACCCTGGATATAAGTGGAAAGGGTGGAAGGTATATGCAAGGTGCTTTGGAACAAAATTAGTTCAGCAGTCTGTTTCAAAAGGAAACAAACAGATATATTTGAGGTGTTCCCAACTACTGGATCAGTTCCTGGAAGACCCTCTCATTCAGTTTCCATTCTTAAAAGGCTGTTCTGGTCTTGCTCAGTTTGTCTGCCACTATGCTTTGCTCTGACTGAAAGTAAGATACTTCGAGGGTTAAGAAATGCTGAAGAGCTATCTCCCAAATGAGCATTTCCAACCTGCATAAGAGGTATAAACTTGTACATCGATGTTTGTTTCTATATCACACAACTGTGATATTATCTGTAATCACTTGAAGAGGTAACCAAAAGTGAAGGGGAGACCTATAAGCAAGGATCACAGCCTTCATCTCTCTTCAGACTGTCTAAAGGATTCCACAGATCTTGCAACTTTCACACTCTGGAAACTGATCCCCAAGCAAAATCTGAAGCATATGTGATAACAGACTGGTTTGTGGTCAAGGGATATAAGGGGAGACCTAGGTTTAGCTGAATATGTTGTCTCCACCAATGCAATTCCCTTGTTATGAAGCCCTAGACTGGAATTTGATACTCTAGAGAATGCAAATGCTGGGTCCATTTATTTTACATATTTAATTGTACCTGCACTCTTCCAACCTAGCTCTTTTACCTCACTTCAATCTCATAACTGTTCACAATGCAATAACTACAATTGTTTCTTTCTTATGTTGCTGTGTCTTTCGGCTTATCCCAGTTAGGGGTCGCCACAGCGGAACTCCGGTCCGCTAATGTTTGGTAGTGGATTTTTACATGCCAAGTTACCAGCTCTGATGCACAACCTTCAACGAAGGCACGCCCATTCACGCATGCCTCCACACAGAAGATGCTCTAGCTGAGAATCGAACGTGACAACGTCTTGCTGTGAGGCGGCAATGCTACAGCAGCACCACTAATATTGTAAATATTGTCTTTCACTTAGATTTGTATCTGTATTTAGCTCTGTTTTGTTTTTACTTTTGTATCTTTACTTGTATCTTGTACTGTGGAGCTTTTCTCCCCAGGCCTCCACTGAAAATGGGCTCTCTGGGCCCAGTGGACTTCCCCAGTCATCAAACTGGAAATAATTAAATAAATAAATAAATACTGTATCTTTCTCATGTGTAATCTGGCAGAGGTATCATGAGAATCATGAAAGCCAAGAACTGTAGGATCCTGATAAATTCTCTTGCAGATGCCTGAGACTGATTGGGGAATTTTAGAATTTTTCCAGATAAAGACCCACCTTACTTTGTGCTAAAAAGGCCTTTTGAAAAAAAAAATCTACAAGGCATACCACAATCTGTGAGATGGTGACAAGGAGAGTTTTGCAGTATTTTGTTGCAAGCTCATATTGGTCAAAAGAGAGAGATATCCCATGTTAATGACTCATTACATGGACACGGACTCTATGAAAATAAGCAAATTGTCTAAATAAGGAAGGATGTGAATGCCATTCAGTCTGCAATAAGCTATGATTGGGACTTGGGATTTGGGAATAGCCCTGGGACTGCTGACACACCAAAGGGCAATGCAGAGAACATTTCATGTGTCCCAGAAACACAACGCTTTAGAAATTTCCTGAAGACTATGGCTATGTGAATATGGTAATATGCATCTTTTAGGTCTAGAATTACCAAGTAACTCATGTGAGGAATAAGCAAATAGTTTCTTTAAAGTCAACATTTTTACCTTTGGAACTTCCACATACATATTTAAAAATGACAGATCTAGTACTGGTCTGCAAGAAGCCTCTTTCTTTGGTTTGAGAAGCATTCAGTAATAGTAGCCTTTGCCCCTTTGACCGAAAGTCACTTGTTCTATAACTCCCTATGTGTATAAAGACAAAGAACCAGAGGAAAAAAAATTGCATGTAGGTGAGGAGATATTCCCTTAAAATAAATGTTTGTATCTAGTGCCATCTGTAACCCTCCTGCACCACATTTAAAACCTAGGAGTCTGGAACAATCTTTTGCCAAAGGGAAACATTGAGGGCCAGTTTTTAGGACAGATTAATAGAGAAAGTGGTAGAGGAGAAGGGAGATGGTGATAAATGTTTACACAGTCATTATGTACTGTTGGCCTCTCTTTTTGTGAAAGAAGCTCTATTTGTTATTGCTGTTACCCCCTGTCCATCTGTGTTTTGCATTTTTTTTTGTCAGAAGAAGACTATTTTTATTTGGCTTTTTTGTTTAAGAAGGAGGCCTGTAAGATTTGTATTGGTCTACATGAAATATTTTAGAAACACCCTGAATTAATTTCCCTCTTTTAACATATTGTTTGATAATTTGGGTAGCAGAAGAGCTAAATAATACCTCCTTACCTAAAGCTGAAGCAAAGATTTCAAACATTACCCCATCAGCAAATTGTTGGTTACTTACTGAAGCATATCTTCTCAACACTGTAGTAGTGTCCCTTGGCACAGTATCTTCACAATTATACACACATTTAAAAGTGTGTTGGAATATCTGGGGGAAAGGTAGAAACAGTATGGTTCTAAAAAATAGTTTTCTGCTGCAGGAAGATACTTTGTATCTGTAAAAACTGTGGAGCCTTTCTCCTTGAGCCTCCTCTGAAAATGGGATCAACCTCAGTAAGATTTTCCTGGTCAGCAAAGATAGAACATAAATAAATTAATTAATAAATAAAGAGTAAAAGCCCCTAAGCTGTCAAAATAACAAAGCATATATTTCTGAAGATATGCCTAATATGCCTTCCACAGCTTATCGGATGTTTTGGAGACTGACGGCTGGGTAATAGGATAAGTACAGGCAGCTTCAACATATGCTCCAAGGCTGGCAATATGGGAGGAATGGGAAAGGAAATAGGTATATCCATGTGTAACATATCTTGTTATTCATTAGTTCATGGGAAAAATCTATTTGTTCCCAAAACTATTTAATTTATCCTGGTAAAGGTCTGATTAAAAGAAACTTCCCTCCACATGAGGGTAAGAATTAAAGTTTTCCTCACAATCAAATTTGAGCTTGGGGTTCTAATGGAGAAGATGTCCTAGTTCTGTCAAAATCAGAGTCATCAGATCCTGTTTTCTCAGAAATAATTTTACAGGGAATGTTTGCTACATTTGCAACAAGCAGTTTGCTACAGTTTAAAAAGAAGATTTTTATGTTACCAAAAATATGAGTGCAGTACTGCTCCTTGCAGGCAGGATATAAAGTGTTTACTACACTTGTAACAAGCAGTTTGCTGCAATTTAAAAATATTTTTTTTTTAATTAAAGCATGGTCGCCATAGTGCTCCATGCAGGCAGTGTATAAACTGTAGCAACTACTTGAACAATCTGCAGCAGGTAATTTGCTACAGTTTTAAAAAGATTTTTAAAACTAGAACACAACTGTTTGCTACGTTTGTAGAGAGTAGTTTGCTACCGTTTAGAAAGAAGAAATGTTTCTTTTAACTAAAACATGAGTGCTGTAGTGCTCCGTGCAAACAGGGTATAAACTGTTGCAACTGTTTGCTTTAGTTTAAAAGAAATTATTATTATTTAAATAAAATCTGTTGAAGGAGGGTTGGGAAAGGGCACAGAAAAAAGACCTGAATGGCTGGAGTGGTAGTGAGAGGCAACGTGTCATGCACCTTATTACTTGGTTGGTGTGGCAGTAGAAGGAATGTCCATTTTTTTTTTTTTTTTTTGCTCTTCACTTGAAGAGCTAAGGGAGTGGGATGCTCGTTCATAGTACTAGCTATGCTTCTGCTATTCAGGGAAACTCTAATAAGAAAATGAATGTTAAAATGAGTATCCTGCCATGTAAACAAATACTGCTTCCACTTCACCCTTACCACTGCACAAATTATGATGTTTTTGTCTCTAAGGCCGCAAATTATTCTGTATGACAAAATAATCTGCTAAACAATATCTCAACAGACAACATAGCTCAAACATTGCAAAATATCAAAAAATATGTTTTCATTCAATTACAGGTTATAAAGTTATGTAAAATACTAAAGTATCACTTTTTCCTAATTGTACCTCTTCAGTACATTCAGTACTTGCATACTTAGGTAAACCACCTCAGCAGAATTTATCATGCACAATTGTTAAAAAATGTGATTATTCCTTGTATGATGCCTTAGAATATCAGTGAAGAGGAGTCAGGGGGTACTCAGGCATGACTTTTATCATTAATAATATGAGTACCTGTTCTGACAAAAAAAAAAAAAAAAAACAATAAAATAATTATTTAAAGATGAAAAAATGTCAGATGATCAGTGACAGCAGGCCATGCACCACACAGCATAGGCTATGGACATCCTTGCATGCATCAGTTATACACTGCGTATTTTTTTCAAGAAAGCAAACACTAACCTAAATGTTATGGTCCACAATTCTGGACTACACACTGCCTCTTTACCTGCGCAGCCATATGCTGTGCATGTGCCTGCTGCATTTTGTCCCTTACTACTGCTGCCAGTTGATCACCAGTCATTGTAGTAGGACTGAAACTGGGATCTGCAGTGACAGCATGGGTCACTTCAGCACCAGGCAGTTGCATGATCAAGTTGTGCAGAATGCAGCATGAAATAAACATCCTGCATTCAGTAGCTGTGTCATACTGAAAGGCACCTCCAGACTCATCCAGGCACCTAAAATTACACTTCAAAAGGTCAAAGACCCTCTTATTGTCAATACAGGCCCTGGACAGGTCTTTATTGAAGCTCCACTTGCATTTCTCACTGGCGGAATGAGTTTTGGCTTCTGTGAATATCTAGCATCTCCTGAAAGAAAAAAAAAATAAAGAGATAGAGAGGGAGAGACAGAAAAGGGGGAACAAAAAGGTGCTTTAGTATTCAGCAGTGCATTTACAACAAATAACTACTTACATAAAATAGAAAAAAATATTTTTCTACTTGCCAACGAAGGCCCTGTCAGGTTAAGTTCAGAGGATATTATGTGGGGTAGGTAGAAAAAGAACAGGGGCACCAGATGTTTGTCTGCTTCAAAGGAAAAATGAATATAGAAAATTCAGTAAGCATAAAGCAGAGAAACCATTCCAAAATAGGATGCTAGTATATCACAGCAAATGTACTTACACATACACACACACACACACCCACACACACACACACACACACACACACACACACACACACACACACACACACACACACACACACACACACACACACACAAATGGCAACTACAGGTAATTTAGAAGAGTGTTGTTGGCCTATGTCATATCTGCGGGAGGAAAGTGGAGCAGCAGCTGAAATCTCATATAAAGACATGGAGGACAAGGAGACTCCACAACCAAAACATTCCAACTCAGAAACGAATTAGAGAATCAAGAGCTATTAGGTAACAGCACTGGCCACGTCACCACTGTGTGATCTGAGCTTTGAAAAACAGTTGTTTTAAAAGTAAAGATGCGATAAAGAAAGCATGCACCTTTTAGTTGGACAATTTCATTTAAGCAAACACCAGTCCTCGCTCGTACGGCTTGCTCGGCCAACCAACCTTGAAACAAACACGAAAAGGCCAGCAAAATAGTTCCACTGTTTATTTAGAGGTAAGAAAACGGACCAAATGGTACCGTAGTTTAAACAAAAGTACTCATACTAGTTTCGGCACCCGCCTTCTTCAGTGAGTATAAGCAGACAAAATTATTTAATATCAAACCAACGTCAGTATAAATACTATTGTTATCCAATAGGAATAGAGACATTCAAATTAGGCTCCCAGCACAGAATTAAAGTCATACCAAAAACAAAAAAATTAGTGTATAGTGAACAAAAAATATATATCCAAATACATGGATATAATTACATATGTTAACCTGATAATAACATGTAATCAAAAAATAATAACCAGAAACAAACCTCTAGCAAGGTGTAATATTTGCAAGTTATAGGTTATTACATATCAATATTTCTACAATAAAACAACTGGATATACAAATGATGACAGGAATGGTTAATATCATAATGTATAGATAGTAATGCAGACCAGATGGAAAAAGAACATCTAAATATGTGATCCTATAAAATATATAGGTAATAATATGTTAGATATCAGTATACATACAATTATGGCAACCGTATACACAAATGATGATTTAAATAGTAAATATCATAATTTATAGATGGTCATTCAGGCCAGGTGGAAAAAGGGCACCAAGGTGTGTGATCCAGTACTTTTCTTTATGGCTTAGTATTCCTGGCCAACCTGTCGTGTTATTTCTGTTACCAGTAATTTTATCAATAATAGTGAACATAAACTTGGCACTTGGATGTTTAATCGTATGTAGATATAGTGCATTGGATGTTTTGTGGTTCCTGATGTCACTGCAGTGTTCACCAATTCTTATACGTAATGAACGTGATGTTTTGCCAACGTAAAAAGATTTACATTGGCATGTAGCCAGATATATAACCCAGCTGGTTGAGCAATTGCCAAAAACCCTCATATCATATACTTTACTTGTGTTAGAACTTGTGAACTGTTTCAACTGACTGACGTGGGCACAAGATACACAATGTCCACATCGAAATGTTCCTATTAACTCATCCCCCATGATGGTAAGTTGTTTATATTTGGCTGCACCACTTTCTCTGTGTTTATAGTGGGAAAGCAAACCACCCAACGTTTTACCTCTTCTAAATGAAAATGAGCATTGGTTGTCCAGGATACCCTTCAAAGAATCATTGGCTAATAGAATATTCCAATTATTATTCACAGCTTGCCTCACTGTTTGGTAGTTTTTGCCTAAAGTGGTGATGAGTCTGATATTTTGACTACTGAGATGTTGACTTTTGTCCCTGTATTCCAACAGTGTTGCCCTTTCCTGTCTATCTGACCAAATTCTAGCAGATTCAATATCAGAGATACGGTATCCTCTATCCAAAAATCTGGATTTTAAATCAGATTTGGCAGCTTTATAGTCTTCCTGAGAGGAGTTAATTCTCCGAATTCTCAAATATTGAGATTTGGGGATGTTGCGGATGGTGTGACGTGGATGCATACTCTGAGCATGTAGTAGAGTATTAAACTGAGGATATTTCCGGTGAATTTTAGTATTAAGTGTATGATCAATGTTCCGATATATGGTTACGTCCAAAAAATCTGTCGTCTCCTTATGGAATGTGACCGAAAATTCAATTCCCCAGATATTATTGTTAAGATATTCCAAAATTTCCTTAAGATAATCTTCATCCGCACGCCACACCATCCAGCAATCATCAAGATATCTCCTCCATATGTCCATTTCCACAAGAAATATGTTGTGTAGGGGATTATAAATGATGCATTCCTCCAGGTAGGCCATAAAAAGATCTGCATAAATAGGGGCAAAAGAAGCCCCCATGGCCGTACCTTGCAGCTGCCAATAGCACTCCCCTTGGAAATAGAACACATTTTTGGTCAGGACATGTTCTGTTAGGCAAATAAGCAAAGTATTAAAGCCTGGAGGATAGAGTTCTGCTCTAGTAAGCCAATATTCCAAAGCCTGAAGCCCGGCCCAATGTGGTATACTGGTATAAAGAGATTTTACATCTAATGTACACATCAACCAATTGGGCTCGAGCTGACTATCCTCAATTATTTTCAAGAATTGCGTGGTATCCTGAATTCTTGCTCTAACCAATGGCAATAAAGGTTTAAGAAATTGGGTTAGAAATGCAGATAGTGGTTCAGTGAGGGAGCCATGGCCAGAGACAATTGGCCTTCCTGGTGGGTGTGTGATAGATTTATGTATTTTGGGGAGCAAATATAAAATTTGTCTGTCAGGATCTTTAACTTGTAAATGTTGTACAGTTTTAGATGTGATGATACCCTCCTCCAATGCAGATTGTAAAAATAAGTCAATTTCATGCTTGAATTGACTAGTTGGATCTATAGCCATTTTCATATAACAATGTCCATCCGATAGTTGTCGTAATCCCTCATTAACATAATAGTCCATATTAAGGATAACCACTGCACCACCCTTGTCAGCTTGAAGAATGGCTATATTTTGATTGGCTCTAAGTTCTGATAAGGCCCCCCTTTCTGAAGTGGTAACATTATCCCTGCTGGTAGAAGTTTCAAAAAGCGGAAAATGTAAGTCTTTTAACACCGCTTGTTGAAAAATGGATACATTTTTATTCATAGGCGGTTGAAATGTGGATTTATGGAATGTAAAATCAGTAGATCTTTGAGTATTAGAACTATCTTGTTCAGCAAAAAACAATTTGAGGTTAAGTCTACGACAAAAATCAAGGACATCAAGTGAGGTTTGATACTCATCAGAAAAGAAACTAGGAACAAAGTTAAGTCCTTTATTCAAAATTTTTTCTTGATCTTCTGTAAGTACATGGTCTGATAAGTTCAAAACATTCTTAAAGACTGGAGTAGTTATTTCAATAGTGCTTGGATTAGTCCCGTCATGGACTCTGTAGATGTGTTTGTTTCTATGTTTCCTCCCCCCTCTGGATTTCCTCCCATACATAAAGGGTATTTGGTGTTGGTTTTCTTTTTAAGTGGAGAGTTGGCAATGTTGCCAGATTCACTGTCAGTGTAAGAAGACTCTTCCCCAGAGGTACTGGTGTGAAACTGGTCCCTATTCTTTAATATAGATCTGGGTCTTTTTCTGGTCCTGCCCTTATTTACATTAGGGACATTCTCCTGAAATCTAACAGTTCTTTGTACTTGAAAAGGATGTCCCTTGTCATAATCATTGATATCTCTGTTAAATTTCTTTATTTTCCTATCCTTAATGGTAGTATCATATAAAGTTAGCTCCTTGGACAATTTACCCAAAAATTCAAGATACTTAGGGCTGGATTCATATTTCTTACATTCATTAGCAAGATCCTTGACTTCTGATAAACACAAATCTATTGTTCTTTCATAATAGGAAGCGAGAATTTTAACAAAAACCATAGAGCCTTCTCGAAGGGCTGCATCCCATTCCTCAGTAAGCCTCTGTTCAGATCTGCCTACAAGTGGATGCAGTTTAATACGTAATCCTCTGGGTGCCATGTTTTTGCAAAGGTAAGCCTTAAACAGCCTGAGATGCCAAATATTGGCTCTCAATCCCTTCAGGCCCTTTTCCAAATTCCTAAAAGACACCTCATAATCATCAATTGTGTTAATAATCGGTTGGTTAAGGTTGCTGCTTGGGATATGATTAAGACCAAAAATGGCCAAATCCTCCCTATCAGCACACAATTTCATTTAAGACCTTAAACTGAAATCCATCCTACTCACCCACTGACATAAAGATTGACACTGTCATTTCATCCATGCAACCAAAGATCAAAATCTACTGGACAGCCTTTGTACTAAAGCACGTGCCCACATCACATCCAGGATGAGAGTTAGGCCAGAAAAGACAAAAACAGAAACATTCTTTCATTGACAGGATGACAGTGAGAGCACAAATTACCATTATGGCTGCCTGGATGAAGACCTCTTTTCAGAGAGTGTAGTGTCTGATTGATGGAATTCTTTACGGTTGGCAGGCACAGGGTCAAAAAGAGTACAAATAAAATCAACTGATACTATTGGACACAAATGGCTAAAAATAAACTTAACACAAGCAACCATATATATTTTTGTTTTTGCATAACATCTAAAATTTCATGTTTTCTCCACCTCATTCTCAGCTCTTTGTGTACCTCCAGGAAGGGTGGAAATATTTCTGCTTCAGTGCCTCTACTTTTACATAAATTTTCATTTTCTTTCATTCTTTATTTCTATCTCATATGAATATCTCTTACCTTCTACCTTTACTTACTACCTAAACAGGTCTAGTTAACTCATTATGGATGTGTGACACTTCCAGGTGCTTCTATAGCTACATCCTACTGAAGCCTCTAGGCATCAAATATTGCTTGTCCATATTTGCATAAATAATTCCAAAACCACACTACATACAAAGTATTACATTTTTCATCTTAAACTTTACATGATGGCAAACTCAACTGTAATGATAGTTGACCTCTGCCTAGTGCAGGTAAAGAGATATTAATTGTGCATACAATATTTATTTACATAGATATACATTTCATGTTTTTATAAATATCTCATAAAAGCAATCAACACAGAGTGAACTGCTTAGCCTCATATGAGAGCTCTCAGCTAGAAGCCCAAAATACTGCAGAGAATATGTGTGTAACTTGAGTGGTTGCTGAGATATTACAAGTTGCTTACAAAATATTACAAGCTTAATAGTTACTGTGTTTGCTGTGAAAATTTCAGTTTAAGACATAGAACCTAAATAATACTACCACAATAAAAATAGTTTGTACTGAAGAGTTTGCCATTAATTCATATTTAGTAACCCCTATGGTTCCGGAGCTATGAATATTTGTTTGAAATGAAAGGACATAATTTCATTCTGTCTAAAACTCTACCCAGTGGAAGTTCCAGTGCAAACCTCCTGAGCTCCTTTGGAAGGAATGAGTTAAATATTGTAGTTATTAGACATAAGTGCAAGGTTTACTATGGTTCTGTAGTAGTGGTCATCACTATTGTTATCCAATTGACATATGTTATATTTGAACTAACACTATTTTCTATACATTTCCATATATCCATTCTGTGTTATATTCTTATTGTAATGTCAAATCAAGTGTACTTGATTTAATCATTTTATATTACCCTGCTTTTCTGTTGTGGTCCTATTTTTATTTTATTTATTTATTAATCAAATAAGCCCTCTTGGAAGAAGTGTTTGCTTTCTGGACAAGTGGGTTGTTTAAAATCACATAATTTGTAAGTTAAAAATGTTAATCACTTGAAATGTCTGAACTCGCTAGAGCAAGTTTCAAAATACGGAGGGTGAATGGCCAAAAGAACAGACTTCTATATACTAAGTCCAAGATGCCATTTCTTGGAATATCCTCATTTCACTGAGGTATGGTGACCTTGGAATTGGTATATATAAGTTCAAGGGGTGTGGGGGGCTTGTCATCCACATGGAGGGGTGTAGGAGGGCTCCCCCTGCAAAAAGAAGTTTTATGGAGAAGAGCGATTTTTAAGATTCCCTCTTCTATGAGTTTTTGGTCTTTTTTTTCAGATTGTTAGCACTCAACATTTCAAGTGCCAACATTTCAACAGGGAGTCAGTTCAAACTCTTAAACAAAGGATTACAATTTATAGCATCTGGCCTTAACCTTCCAAGTCAAAGCTCCAGCCCAGTTTTGTTTTCTGTGTTTACAGTCATCAGGGATGTGTCTGAAACTGGTGTGTTATGGATTAGTACACTGCTTCTGAAAACAAACTTTATTTATTCTCTGTTGACCAGTTTAGTGCTACTAGGCCAGTATCCTCTTTTCAGGGGAAACCCAAGATGGTATTTACTCTATTATGGAAAGTTTGGGCAGGGCATCAGCGAACATCCCCTACACTTTTTAATAGGTGCTGTGGTATCTTTTGCATTCACCTTAGCTACCACCAACTCAACCAGATGTGGCCCTGGTTTAACATGTCATCTGAAGGATGACACACCCAGGAGTACAGCACCTTCTTTATGTTGTACTACAGTGTCCGCAATTGCTCTAGCCAGTGCAGGAACAGAACCTACAGTCTTCTACATCAAAGGCGAGTGTGTTACCTGTTGCTCCACTAACACTGCTATGCAAATTACGTATTCAAGTTATAAAACAGAGCAGAGCAGAACCTGGATTGAACTCAGATTAACTAATGATTTGTGGTTGTATGCAGCTGGGGTTAATAATGCATCCAGTTAAATCCAACACCATTCTACTAACATTGCAGAAGGTATTGAAAGAAATCTGTGTTGCCTGACAATGTTGACAGATGTGAATATGCAAAAATTTATTGATTTCAAAGCATGACAGAATGGTATAAAAGATGTGAGCTAAAATTTATGAAAAAAAAAAGAAAGATGGATACATTGAGTAGAAACGGCAGCAATAATAATAACAAATGAATGAGATCTGTGGCACTTAGATCAAATCATCTAAAGTTAAGCAAACAATGCACAAATACAACTTCAGCATTAGGTAGAATTTGAGGGTGCCTAGTAACAACCATCTCCTGAATACATGTAGTCAGTGATAGTACACTAAACATTTTATGTGTAGTCCTGCAGGCATCAACAGGGAGAGCACAGAAGCAGTTTAGAGAATGACATGATAAACAGCTATAGTGTTTGTAGCATACACTTAAGAAACGCCAGAGGAGATGAAGCTCTGTAATAATGAAAAGAAGGGTGAGTGGAAATAAATAGGAACTTATAAGAAACTCAGTGGTTTTCATTGTAAGTGGCTAAAATTATTCAGAACCTTTTCCACATCTATTTCTACTATGCCCTCTATCACACCCTACCCTTCTGTACTCATACTATCCTATGCCTTCACCAATATAATATTTTATCAAATTTCATGATCTCTAGAAGATTAATAATTATGATAATCACTGATTATGTAAATGCTGCTGCATCTTCCTATTAGCATGCCTTTCCATATAACTTATGCTTGAACACTATGGGCAGGATTCACGAAGGCTTGCACGGAGTCTAAGAGTAGTGTAAGACTCCATGCAGCCCTCGCAATCCAGGAACAGCCCGAAATTCCATGTAAGAGACCAGCTAAAATGTCTCTTACACGGAGTGGGCGTGGATATGCTAATCACCTCACTTGCAGCTGAAAGGCATGCAAATGAGGTAGATTAGCGATCCACGAAGCCCAAACCAGCCCGTGTAAGAGCAGGTTTTAGCTGCAGAAATGTACTCAGTTGACAACTGAGTAAGTTTCTGCAAAAAACCCAATGGAGCCATGTCAGCTCCAAATAAAGGGTGCATATGTGTCAGGCAGCATACCAATGGCCAAATATGTGGCCATTGGCAAGGTACCCTGATGCAAATTTGAGAAATAAATATATATTTTTTTTGGCGATGTTTAAACACAGCGCAGCCCCGTACAAACGGGCAGCGCTATATAAAACATAAAAATGAAGGTTATAAACCCACAAATGTGGGTTTTATGCAATACATGGATTTACAATGCAGGGACCAGCAGACCAAAAACAACATGGCCACCATTTAGTGGTTGCTAAGGGAGGAAGCTGAGTCTAAGACATGTAACTAAGCATTAGTAGGCAATCTGATGTAAATGAGTGTTAGGATACTGAATCCCACTGTCACATAGCAAATGAGCACATTCTGAGTAGTGTAAGAGTTACATAAGGGGGAGGAACAGAGTAGGAGATAGGTGACATCACAGGGGGGAATGGCAGAAAGAAATGCAGTTCATTGGAGGTCAGTGTTACATGACAGATGTCAGACACATAACATGGAAAGAGGAGTGCCACAAGATAAGCATGGGAAAGTCAAGAAATGGAAGATGTACACTGTTGCTTACACCAAAGTTTCTTGCTGGGCATGCATGCGCACGTGTGCGCACCATGAGGCACAAGTAGGGCAGTGTGCGTGCGTGTAAGGCAGACTGAGCATGTGGGAGCCTGTTGGCAGAATTGTAAGACTGTTTGCGCTGGTGTGCACGTGTTTTAACCCAAATAAGAAGATTCTAAACCGTGTAAGCATGTGTCCACACGTGTAAGCCACTGTGAGCGTGTTTCTGCTGGTATGCGCGTTGCTCCCCCCTGAGGAAACAGAGAGGAAAAAGGAAGCAACAGAATTAGTAGGAAGCTAGCAGGGAATACTGCTGGAGCTAGCAGGTGAAAACAATTAGAAGCAGGCAATTACACAGGCAGAATAGTAGCCCAGCCAAGCACTTAAAACTCTGCAAACAGCATTGCAGGATGTTTCTCTCAAGAGACACTGCAAGACAGGAGTAAGCTATTAGAAGTGAAAACTGAAAAAGCTGAACTCAGAGCAGAAATGCTATGGGCTGCCATAGCTACCATAAGGAGACATAGGCGACTTGCTGAGGGTGGTGACAATGCAAATGGTGCCAGACAACCCACAGTGAGGAGACGGAGAAGAGTGTACAGGCCCAGGGTCAACTACCACAGGTTACATGAGCTGGAGATAGTGGAGTGCTATAGAGTGGACAGAGACCTCCTGCAGCAAATTGTTGAGCTGTGCAGGCCACGCCTCAAACACAGAACCAACAGAGGGGAACCCATCCCAGTGGAAACCAAGGTATGTGTTGGCCTAAGAATACTAGCAACAGGTACCTTCCAGAGACCAACTGGTGATATGATGGGGATATCACAGGCATCAGCCTCCAGGGTACTGCACCAGTTCTTGGATGCCATGTCAGCACATGTCGGTGATCATGTATATTTCCCCAATGCCCGTGAGGTATTGGCCAGCAATATACGTCTCTTCCAGCAAATAGCAGAATACCCTGAGGTAGTGGGTGCAATAGACTGCACGCACATACGCATCAAAGCACCAGCCGGTGAGTGGTGTAGGGCCTACATTAACCGCAAGGGATTCCCCTCCATCAACTGCCAGGTCATGTGTGATGCCCAGGGCATAATAATGAATGTGTGTGCTGGCTGCCCTGGGAGCTACCATGATTCCCATATCTGGCATTTGACACAGCTGTACCAGACATTTGCCAATGTGGACATCCCACATGGACACATAGTGGGGGATGCAGGTTATGCACTGGAGCCATGGCTGATGACACCCATCAGAAATGCACACACACCTGAACAGAAATGCCATAATGAGGCACACGCACAAACACGTAATGTAATAGAGCGTGTATTTGGGCTGCTCAAGTCACTGTTCCGGTGACTGGACACATCTGGTGGAGCCTTGTAGTACTCACCAACTACATGTACCCAAATTGTCATGGTATGTGCTATGCTACATAATATGATCTTGCGAAAACAGCTGCAGCAGGACCAGCATAGGGCCAGGCCAAACAGCCCCCCACCATTGCCAAGGCCATCACAGGCAGAGCGTGACTCGGAGGAGGAACAACCTGAGCCTGCCCCAGTAGGCAGAAGGAGTTGTGCCCAGTATGCCCTGGCTTTGGCAAAGAGGCAACGCATAGCACATACACTGGCTCAGTAGGAACCCTGGGAATGATACCCCTCTCTGACTCACTCATATAATAACAGGGAAGCCTAAAATGACATAACCTGCTCTCAAACATGTACAGGGAGTGTAGTATGTGCGTCCGACAGAGGCAGCCCTGCAGCACCACCTGAGGCATGAATGCCATGTGTTAAGCAATGTAACACCATGTAGTATATGCAAACTTGATGACCCTGACTAACATCCTACCCTCACCAAGCATGATGCCACAATATGACGATGAGATGATCAATTGCAATAATTGGCTGAAGTATTGCAGTTAGTCAAAGGGGATCCAATTTGTGCCAGCCTGGGATGACATGCTGAGCATGATATGATGCTTCACCTACTAGGGGTGGCGTGCACCTATCAGTCCTGGCCTTATGGATACAGGCAAAGGCTGTTGTTACCCACAGCGTTCCTTGAATAGGTAAGGCTCAAAACACAAACCCACCTCCATAGGTATCACAAGGGATAAGAACCTAGATGTAATGCTACCGAATGCCAGAAGTCTAAACAGCAAGATGCATGCAGTCTAAACTCCCCCAGTATGGAGAATATTGATATCTGTCCTGTAACAGAAAACTGGGTCAAGGCTCACAACAGCACCCTAACACTACCAGGTTACACCTCATACTGTGCTGTACAGCCTCAAAACATGGAACAAGCTACAAAAGGAGGGTGACTAGCAATAATTGTCAAGGATAACCACGCCCCCATGTCGGTACCACAACAAGAAGCAGCATGGACTAGCCATGGTCAAGTAACTGTGGCTAAAACTGCCTCCCAGTTTATAGCCTGCTATAGACTACCGTCCTAACACCTAGAACTGCACTTGGCCTATGTTGGAATACATGAATATATCAAGCCCTCCAAACCACATTATATTGGGTGACTGAAAATACCCAAACATAGACTGGGAGCATTATACTAGCTCCAACACCGTAGGACAAAAGTTCCTAGAATCCATAAACCAAAATGCCCAGGAACAACGTACCACTCCCACAAGAGGGGTAAGCATACTGGATGTGATAATCAGCAACATGGGTACTGGATGGCAAGATGAGAAGTGTACCCCTCACTGGTAAGACCAGACCATAGAGTAATCACACCGGATATACACATCCTGACCACAGTCCTTGGCCAGAAAACCACAGTGAAAAACATGTGTAAAGCAAAAGTTGCACTTCTCCAAACTGATGTGGAACCCATTAAAGGCCCTGTGCAGGTGCAAAATATGGGCCACACCTCAGAACCTGTTATACAGGCATTCCATGAACACTGCCAGGAATGCATGGATTATGCAATCCCAAATAAAACCAAGACACAATGCCATACACGCAGGCATCTGGCATGGTGGACTCCAGCCATTACCAAACCATGCAAGAGAATGAGGTAGCTACTACATGATAGAGCAAACATAAAAAGGGAAGTAATCACTGATCAGTAGTATGGCAATAAAATATGTCCACACATACAATCCACTAAGGCCAGCTACAACAAGTTGAATCTGTGAATCTTGAGGCAATGTTACACCTGCCCCATGTACACAGACAACCCCCACCTCCCCCCAAGAAATACAAATATATGTGAGAGATGCAACCATTTATCCAAACCGGAGGCTGAGCTCTCTCAACTCAGTACTGTCAAAACTAGTCAGGAGGAGAAGGTAACCACACACACCACAAACCCAGTCTCACATAGACCTATCACAACTGCAAACCAAAGACATAAACACAGAAAAACATTCCCGGAGGCCCTAATTACAAACACACCACATCAACAGAGGCCTCCAAAGCAGACACCCAAACAACCACTACCTCCAAACATAGCACATGCAACACATAGTACACAAAGCTGGTGTGCCAAACAGTCACAGGCCAGAAGGAGAAACAACATGCCTGATACAGTTGTAATAGGTGACTCCATAGTCAGACACACTGCTGTCCTGCTCACCAGACTGAACAAGGGAAAGGGTACAGTAAGCTGCCTGTAGGCTGCTACAATATACCACATAACACAAGTACGCAGGTCACCCCAAAGCAAGTAGAAATATGATGCAGTCATTGTCCATGCTGGTGTGAACGGCCTGAGATGTACCTCCCCGGACTACATGAAAAGAGACATAGATGAGCTCTCCAATTATGTAGTCCAGGCCGGTATGACACTGACCGTGTGCAGCATCCTACCCTCACCAAGAATGATGCCACAGTACAAACACAGAATGATCAGCTTTAACAAGTGGCACAATTACTGGTGTCATTCCAATGGGATCCAATGTCTGTCTGCTTGGGATGTCATGCTTGACAAGCCACGTTGCTTTTCCAGGGATGGCTTGCACCTGTTACCCCTGGGTGTCTGGATATTGGATAAGGCTCTTGCCACCTCCATAGAGCCTTTCGTAGGCAAGGCTGAAAAGACTAACCCACCTCCCTAGAAAACATAACTGGAAAGAAACATAAGGTTAATGCTGCCCAATGCCAGATGTGTAAACCTCAATATGCATGCTCCCGAGGCCCTCCCCAGTATGGAGAACATCGATGTCCGTGCAGTGACAGAAACCTGCAGCAAGGCTCCTGACAGCACACCAGCACTACCAGGTTATACCTCATATCATGCGTTATGGCCCCAAAACCTGGACCAAAACATAAAAGGAGGGGGAGTATCCATATTCAGCACAGACACCCACATATCCAGGTAACTGACAATGCACAAAGCATCGGAGACCACGCATGTGCAACTAACCATAGGCAAAACTGCTGTACAGTCTGTAGCATGCTACAGACCACACTCTCACACACAGGAACCCCACCCAGCCATCCTGAAGACACTGGACAGTATGAATGTCTCACCAAATACCAAACAAGGTACGTACAAATTACCACATAGGTGGTAATCCATTATGTATGGAAGGAGTAATCAGGGACCTAGGGACACAAGTGGACAGTAACCTGTTATGTGACACTCACATTGCCAACGTGGCTAGGAAGACTGTCTATATTGGACACCGTATCATGAAAGGATTCACATCTACGTCAACAGAGGTCATTGTGCCCCATACTGTTCTCTTATCAGACCCATAATCTAGTACAATGCCTCATTTGGGATGTACCTTACCCGACACCTGCAGCAGTTAGAAAGACCTCAAAGGTACCTCACCAAGAGTATAAAGGGTCTCAAATATATGTCATATGCTGCCTGGCTGTAGACACCCCAGCTGTATGCAGTCACATACTGCCTACACAGAGGCATTGTATGCCTGTTGTACAACCATGTCCAACACAGGAGTAATGGACATGCTCCACCCCAAAAAACCCAAATCCATCGGAGCTGTGAGAGTGAGAGATGTCAACCTCAACACATAATGAAATAGGATGTGCTGGAGGGACAGATACATAACCCAGAGGCTCCCTACACCCTGCAACAGAATCCCACTCCATGTTAGGCAGAGCCCCTCACTGACTCTCTTCAACAGGAATCTTGCCAAGTGGATGGATGATCGTAGATGTACACTGGGGGTCTTCACTGTGTCATGTCCAGACAGAGGCAAAATAAAGTAAATCATAAATGGCCATAATATTCACATAGCAAGGGGAGGCGAAAGCCACACACACTCTGGCTAGGCTTATAAATGCCCTAGGGCAGATAGCCTAGTATGAACCTATGAACCTATGAAGATACAAATTGTACAGGACACTAAGGATAATCACAAGGCTTTCTTAACTGATGGTAGGAACCTTGTTGAGAATTCACAGATATGCTCTGAATCACTCATATATTACAAACAACATACCAAACACACACACATATTGCCAACATCCAACCTGACAGGTGCAGTGCAAACCTCGCCCGCCCCAAATGCAAAATATCTATCCCAGCAGAGTGCTGGCCCCCTGACATTGCAGATGCTGAGGTAACAGTCAGCATCTACAAAGCAAAACACACAGCATTAATGGTATGAGATGGTGTCCTGGGCTGAGTCCAACATGGACTCCAAGAAGAATGGAATGCCAAATAACACTACTGCTCAATATCAGCCTTACCACAGGATATGTACCCAAAGAGCAGTGTACAACAACAGTGGTCCTTCTCAACAAAAGTGTTGCCTGAATGGATACTGCAAACTACCACCCCAGAATCCTGACAAGCTTGGTCTGCAAAGCTATGGAAAGGATCAGCATGTACTGCAGACATAAAGATATTGGGGACCTACTGACACTGGACCCTACCCAGTGTGGCTTTCTTAAGTGCAGATCCTGCCCCTTAAACATGTTTGACTCATTTGAAACAGTCATTAAGGTCATTGATGAGGGGAATGTGGTCCACACAGCGTAGCTGGACCTTGCAAAAGGCTTCCATACAATACCCCACTTGTTCATTATAGATAAGCTCACCAGCTTAAATATAAACCCCTATGTCAGTAGAGGGGTTGCAAACCAGACCAAGGACAGAACTGACATGGTCAGAAATGCTGCAGCCATGTCAGACTACAAACCAGATATAACTAGCATTCCACAAGGCTTGGTCCTGGGACCTCCCTCGTTTGGTATATATGTCCCATAGGTACAGGCCAACATGGAAGGACTGTGTCTGAACAAGTTTGCAGAGGACTACAAACTGGCCACCATATCTGACCCTCCAGCTGACACAAGCATCCCACAAAAGGGCCACATAGAAACAGACAACTGGTGCCATAGCCATGTCAGCAAGCTAATTGCAGAAAAGTGTATAGTCAACCTCTGTGGATATACAGTAAGTGCCCACAAATTACCACATAGGTGTTAACCCATTAAGTACTTAACATTTAATAAGAGACCTGGGGACACAAGTTGATAGATATCCTGCACTGGACAAGCATGTGGCTGTAGTGGTTACAGAAACATACCATATACCCACCTAATCATGAAGGTTGTCAGATCTAGATCAGAGGAGGTCATTGTGGCTCTGCAGTCATCCTTCATCAGAGTTACAATTGACTACAATGGCCCCTGTGGGATGTACCTCAGCAGACACCTCCATCAACTGGAAAGACCCCAAAAGTACCTCACCAGGAGTATCAAAGAGCGTGAACAGATGCCATGTGTTGCCTGATTAAACAAACTGCAGCTCCACACACTGCCATACTGCCCACCCAGAGGCAAGCTGTGTCTGATGTATAAAGCCATGTCCAAGCTGGAATCAATGAACATGCTGCACCTTGTACAATCTGAGTGTTAGTGAGCTATGCACATGAGAGACCTGAACCCCAGCACTGACATACATAGGAAAAGCTGTACTGAATGATCCATAACACAGAAGCCACTCCCACTGTTGAGTAAACTCCCAGTACAGGTTAGCCAGAGAGTCACTCATCGACTCTCCTCAAGAGGAATCTTGATGAGTGGATGGGAGATGGTAGGTTTACCCTGGGTATCACTGTTATGTCACGGGTAGACGGAGGCACAGTATACTAACCATGACATATGTCATGGCAAACTCCAGTTACAATGTGTGTCGAAGGACAAACACACTCTCTGACTAGCATTAGAAATGGCCTAGGGCAAATCGCTAGTGTTTGCCAATGTACACCTATGTTGTGGAATACACTACCAATGTTGGACAATCTGGTTTAAGTAGTTCATATCTGAACATAATGCAACATGGTCATATGTGCACAACTGGCCCCTAACCAGTCTGTTGTGCTCACTATGAAAATTTAAAGCAGTGATAGGACTAAAGCCCAGGATACTGTCCACCACAGTGAAAGTACTGAACCAGTACACTATACGATACTACAGTGTTAGGTCAATATGAAAGGATGTTGACAACTGTATGCAAAGTATCCCATGCAAACCCTGCAGGCACAGTATAATCCCTGTTGTGTTCAGACACAAAGCAGTTGGACAGTAAGTACACAACATGACACACAACACACAACCATAAACGTGAGATATTGTTGAAGTTCACACTCATCCACAAATGTGGTGGACTGCAGAGTTCAACATATGGAAAGCTCACACTGGGCATGCTCGGACACTTTGATAAATGAGACATATGTCAGACAACATGCCATGGAAAGCCTGAACTGGGCATGCTCACACACTTAGGCCATATCTCAGTTTAGCAGTTGGCCACAAATATCTGGCATTTGTACGTGTTATTCCAGGAACCAACCACATTACAGCAATCTGCCCAGTGCACACAGTTAAATGACTACAGAGACATAAGTGATACAGTGGATCCCTCTCATATTCAAACATCTTCCACAGATACACAAGTTGTTCATAGAAACAGGGAATGCTATGGCAATAAAGACCTGCAAAGAGTCTATCAGCAACAAATATTGTGCATCTGACAATTAAACATATGGGTGTAGAGGTCAAC